>NC_040038.1:41392048-41692048 GCF_003713205.1 Coffea eugenioides
AACTGTTCTTCAGCATCCCAGCCTTGCATACATTTTGCATCCGCCGTTGCACCTGGATAGGTATAAATGTCATTAAGATCGAAACTCCTTATCTTTCAATCTTTGAGGTATCCCGGTGCAAGTATGGGAAAGGAGATGAGCTGTGAAATCCAGCTTTTGGAAGGAGCCCGCATCTCACATATGTGAAATGGACTAGTGAAGATTTCCTGGAAAACTTCATTCTGCCAAGCCCTTCATCCGTTTCTAAAGCGGTACTTGACCATTTTATTGGAGTCGAAGATTTCTGGGTAGCTGGAATTGGAGCTGTGAAGCTTTTGATACAAGTATCTAATATTACCCGTCTTGAGCTTCCCATTGACATAGTTGAGGTAATTTATCTTTACTTGGATCAATGAGGCTTTAGATTTCTTTAAATGAGACAGTATCTTAGCTTTAATGCACCTTTTAGTTTAAAAACTTTGAATGCAAACTTGGGAATTTTTACTTAACTCATTAGACCAGTAACCTTAATAACAAATTAACAACAAAAAAAGAAAATAAGTACATTCATCGCATAATTTCGATTTTATAGAGATACAAATTATACTAATTACATCTCCTATCGATAATGCTTATTTAATTAATATTTGTTCAGTTTATAGTACTTCTCTTCTCTTGAATAATGTAGCTATTTTGGAACATCTACATATAATGATGCTTGTGTGTCATTTAATTTTGTGAAGGCATTGGACCGATCTGGAACAATACGTTACATCCCCATGCTTAATCAGGTTATCTATCGAAAATTGGATTCACGTTATTCGAGCAGTACGAGAGCTCTGATGAGTTTGCTAAGGAAGACACCAAATCTGTTGTTTCTGGACATAGGTGTAATCAGACTCCAAATCCCTTCTCTACATTCCTTTATGTTATTTCTTTAACTAGGAAAATTTTTCCTCAGTATCTAATACACATTGCTCTTGCTACCAATTAATCTTCTTGGCTACCTATTCATGTAACACAACGTTTTCTTTGTTGTCAGTCAAATTTTGCTTGGAAGAACGACGATTATGAATTGATAGGGACATTGCCTCCGTGTGTTATATGTCGCCTTCGAAAAATTTATCTCACCTATGGTTATGGGGCTGCAATATGGTTTTATTTGATGAAACTTCTACTTCAAAATGGGCATGTTCTTCAGCTGATGAGTGTCCATCTTCCTAAACTTTCAAGATGTGCCAAAACTAAGATCAGGTTGGAGTTGCTCATAGCACCCCGAGCATCTCCATATGTATTCATACAAGTCTCACAGATGATGAAGTTTTCATTCATGATGTTTGTAATCGACAGCAATTCTACCAATCTGACTCCTTTTTTAGGTGTGTTGTCTTCTTTTGAACTACTGTGTTCTTCATATATATATATATATTTCTCTTGTTTGTGTGAGGATTTGAACGTAAACTTCAAGATTGGGTTTTGTTAGTTAATGTAGTATTATTGTTTGTGAGAACAAATATATTGACAAGTCGATTATCAGCATATCCTATACAGAAGTAGACGGTGACTTGAGTTATTTAATAGGTAAAAATTCTAATGGAGTATTTATACTTTGTACATGATTTACGCATCAAGCAAAAAGTAAGGTTAACAAGGGAAAATTTATGTGGTTGGAGAGTAGCTTATTTAATCTTCCAACTTGACTATCATATTCTTCTCTTGATTAATATCATAATTATGTGTTTAGTTTTATTATTATTTTTTATGTAGCATGGATTATCCTTCTTGTTAACTAAACAAACCCAAGTAGTAATATTTTACTTGGATTTTGCAAGTCTCTTGCTCAAAAAAAAGCTTTCATATATTGAAACTCTAAGGCTTTCAAAATCATGTTTTTTTCCTTATTATTCTTGTTTTCAAAGTTTCTCGTACGTTAACAAACTCCAAGGTGAATTCGTTGCTTGTGCTACAATCAGAAACAAATGTGGAATTAGGGATTCTAATAGTCTTAACAAATCAAAAGTTAAAAACCAACAACGAAGCCAGGAAACTTCGTGACCATAGCTTCAGTTAGGGAATTTATCGAAAGATATGCATCTAGGCATTGTTTACACTGCCCCAATAATTTCTGAAAGTACAAATTTTGTCATTGTATCTCATAGCTATCCAGCAAAATGTATACTATTAGATGGCAATACAAATTAAAATAATAATGCAGTAAAATAGTAATAACAATAATAATAAAAGCAACATATATACGCTTAAAATTTTCTGATACTTCCACTATCACAAGAAATAACAATTATCAATTGGATGAAGAGAGTACAATAAATCTGAATTATCGATAAAAAAATTTCCGTTATGCGAATTCCTCTAATGATTATATACTAACGAGCTCCCACTTTAGTATCATTTGGACGAATATTGAATATACAATTTGCACAATTTCACGCTTTTGCAATTTCAAATGAACAAATTTGAGGCATTAAATTTCATGGCGTTAAATGGTAAAAACCACCATTAAGCCAAGAAATGCAGACCTCGACTGTGGGTGGTTGCTAGTGGATCTTTATCTATGTTTTCAGACTCGGACCGGGACTCGACTCGGTCAAGGTCAGGGGTCAGGGGTCAGGGGTCAATGGGTTCGACCGGGGGTCGATAGGGGTCGATTCGGATGACGTCATATATACGTCATATATATATATATATATATATATATATATATATCTGCAAATCAAATTTACAAAATATAACCAAATTCATCCAAACTCACAAAATTTATAAAATAGAAATCCCATACATGTTTAATCCTTAAAAAATAGCAATCCAAATAAGGTAGCAAGTTCATGTTCAAATGCTTGATAAATATCAATCTTTTTTTTTAAGACAAAAGACAAAATAAGTTTTCATTGCTTAGAGACAAACATCACAGAAATTTACATTGATGGCTGCATGGAACTTTGAACATCCAAGCGAAGATAGACCAGAAGTGAGAACTCAGTTTCTTGCCCATTAACCGTTGGTAAAGCTTCTGAGTGAGCTTGGGAATGTCAACATAAGTAGTTATCATTTCCGAGACATCACAACCAGACTGCTCTAGCATTTTCCTCAATATCTTCACTCTCAAGTCTACGCTCACCGGTTCATCATGAAGGGTATCAGATAAAGAAACCCAAATCCTCGGCGAGAACATCCTCCTCACAGGCAAATTATCAAACACCTTACATGCAAGAGCCGTTTTCCCTGATCCCCTGACCCTACTATTCCAATCCCAAATCTCAAATATAATTAAACACTCCAGCTTCTCATTCACACCCGTAATATCCAAATCCCAAATGTCCAGCATAATGAATAAAAAAATTCCAGTCACAGATCAACTTTAGCATAACGAATCAGCAATAATAGCCTTCAGATTGTAAAAATTACCAGACAAAGCTTCAGTTCACCCGCATGCTAATTACTTGATTGTCTTGAAATCTGAAGGAACTGGTGGCTGTTGCGGCGGTGGAGGCTAGAGATTGAAGGACGATCGATGAATCTCAAGAGATGGCGGTGGAGATCTGAAGAAGAAAGTCAAGAAAGGAAGAAAATGTATGAGAAGAGAAGCAGCAGAGTAGCCGACGCAAGTTTTGTGACTTTGTCAATTTTCAATTTTGTCCGATTTGTCAAACTCTGATTGAAAAAAGGCCGAAAAAGAAAAAAAAACCGGGGTTAATCAAAATTTCCGGTTCACCGGTCAAACCTGGTTTATGATTTTATAACATCCGAGTTTTTTAACTAACTCGGACCGGATGCCTGACCGATTCCCGGTCTGACCGGTCCCACCGGCCAGTCCGGTCCGAGTCTGAAAACACAGATCTTTATCCCTCCATAGCAAAACCGCCATTCTCTCTTTTCTGTTTCTCCTTTAGCCAGTTTCTTCAATTTTTTTTTTGGTAAATCTTATACACGGTGTGGGATGTCAGCCCGTTATTTTATTAAAATACTTGAAAAAAAGGAATGGAGGGGGTAAATACCTAACCTCCCTTACATGGACACGAGTGAACAGGAAAATTAAATGAAATGAATTCCTGCCAAACCAAAGTTATCTAAACTGACTAAAGCTTTTGGGTGTGGAGGTAGCCAGTTTTTTCCATTTTGTTTCTCACTTAGGCACTTCTCTCCTTTTTTGTTTCTGCTTTAGGCATTTCACTCTTTGAAACCTCTTTGTTGCATAAGGCATTTTGCATGTCTCGAATTCTCTGAGCAAGCCAAACAATCTTACATATCCTGAAGAATGTTGATGTTGTTGTGGTTGATGTTGTTGCTTCACTGCCTCTGGTAGTTGGATTAATTCATCAATTCCAATCATCTCTTCCTCCACCTATTTCTGGATAGGTGATAAGTGAATATTGAACGTACATTTTGTACAAATTTGGCATGAACTTTTGGTATGTTTTGAGAAGATTAAAGTCATATTTGAACTCTTTTGGTAATAATTGCTTAAATATTGTTTAAGTGTTCAAAATTTGATAAATGAGTGGATTAACGTGTTAATTTTGTGAAATTGTGAAGGATATTGATATATGGAATTCATGGACGAGATGACGAAAAATGTAAGGATCATATGGAGGATAAAATACAAGGATACTAGGAGCAAAAATGAAGAAAAAGGAATGAAGTAAAAAAATCAAAAATTAATCAGCACGGATCCGAGCTCGGATCCGTGTGAACAAAGAGAGATCCGAGCCCTCGTCTGTTCTTTTGGAGCAGTGCATCTGAGTTCAACCGATCCGACCTCGGATCCATATGGAAAATGCCTCGGATCATGATGATCCGAGCTCAGATCTATCTTCACCACTCGAATCCGGGACTCGGATCTGCCTCTTTCTTCTGCAAATGGCACATCCATTTTTTCTCACTTTTCACACAACTTTCCAGCTATCTTAGGTGAGAGAATTTAGTGGCACATGCTTCTGCAACAAAAGGGAAGACAAAATGAGTTATTGACAAGTCAAAACAACATATCTTTTGACTTCCTCTACAAAATCTGAGTGGTTGAAATCATCAAGAAAAAAAAGGTGCCTTTCTACCACCTTTTATACAGAAAAACAAGGAGAAGCCAAGGAGGACCAAACGTAGCTAGTTTTTCTTCTTGTAACATTTTTTTCTCTAACTAGAAGTTCTTGAGGAAGCATTTGGAGACTTCACTTGTAATCATCTTGAACAAGACATAGTAGAAATTGGAGGGCTTCACCATTACTAGGCTTTCCTTTATCTTTCTTGTACTTGTACTTTATGATATTTTGCATTAATAAACTTGTGAGTTTGATTGTTATATCATTCATGAGTAGCTAAACTTCTTTATTTAGGGAGTAGATGAAACTTATGGCTAAATGATATGAATTGAATGTGATTTACACTTGTTATATCTTGTATTAACTTGTCCACTTGTGTAGCTGTAATTATTTGTTATTGTTTGATCACCAATAGCATGTTTATAATTGTTATTATTCAATGAGAATTGGTAGTAACAATGGAAACACATGAGTAGAGTTTAAGTTGTATGTTCATGAAAATAGAGGTACACTTAAGTGGATTACTTAGCATTTCATGAAGAAAAACAGAGTAGAACTAGTATTTCACCATGAAGATAGGGAAAACTGAACTACTCTAGGTCATTTCATCATGAGAATGAGATTTGGTAATTTTGAAAATGAATTCCTGGTTTAACAAGAATAATAACAAGAGGTAAATCTATTCATTTGTGTCGTTTAAGCTATAAGTGGAATCTATATCCCTAAATTTAAGTCTTTAGTAAAGAAATCTCCATTTGTATCTTTCAATTATTAAACCAGATTTGTAGACAATAGCATTATAATCTTCTTACTCAAATTTACCGTAAGTCTAAATAATAGAGAAAATAAGAGTCTAGTACTTGTTTAAATTACTTCTTGTGGGATCGACTTGATATTTGCCCAAAACTACTAAGTGACCTGTATACTTGCAGTCCAACGGGTAAAATTCGAAAATAAACTTGTATTGATATAAAAATTCCGTCAAGTTTTTGGCGCCGCTGCCGGGGAGCGGCAATATTAGGGTCTAATCATCTCTATTAATTTAGATATTTTCATTATTTTTATTTAAGTTGTTTATAGTTTATTTTACATTAATTTAGTTATTGACAATTAAAGCTGCATAATTTCTCTTATTTCTATTTATAGTGTATGCACCGAACACATCGAGAAGTTGCACCTTTCGATCCAGAAATTGAGAGGACACTTCGGAGACAAAGGAGGCATATACCGCATCAAGAGGAACAAGAGGTTTGGCAGCCGATAGAGGAAATTTTGATAGAGCTACCGTTTGAGGAAGAAATGACGGAAAATGAACCAAATAGACGAATTCTACGAGATTTTGCTTTATCGGATACACAAGGATCTCAAACTAGCATCGCAAGGCCAACGGTAAATGCTAATACTTTTGAGATTAAACCATCACTGATTCAAATGGTACAATAATCTCAAAATGGAGGTAATGCTACCGAAGATCCAAATTCTCATTTGTCAACATTTCTTGAAATTTGTGATACAATTAAGTTCAATTGTATTAGTGATGATGCAATTAAACTTCGATTATTTTCATTTTCGCTAAGGGACAAGGCCAAGGTTTGGTTACAATCTCACCCTCCAAATACTTTTACTACTTGGGCTGAATTAGTTAAGACTTTTCTTAATAAATTCTTTCCACCTGAAAAATTTGCTAAATTTAGAATGGATATAACTAGTTTCTCTCAACAGGAAGGAGAGACATTAAACGAAACTTGGGAGCACTATCGGGAATTACAACGAAGATGTCCTCATCATGATTTACCAGATTGGCTAGTAATCCAAATATTTTACAATGGTCTCACCTATCCAACAAAGACGCATGTAGATGCGGCAGCGGGAGAAGCATTGATGGGAAAGATAGCTGAGGAAGCTCAACAATTGATTGAAGAAATAGCTGCTAATAACTACCAATGGGCCAACGAACGAGGTAATACAAGAAAAACCGCAGGTATGCTTGAAGTAGATATCTTGAATACGTTAAGTGCAAAAATGGATAATGTGGTTAAAATGCTTAATAGGCATGTTGGTTCTAATTCTAATCAAGAAGTAGTTGTTGCATGTTGTACTACTTGCGGCGGAAATCATGATGATTCTATGTGTTCTAACAGTGAATATGTTCAATATCTCAACAATTACAACCGTCCACCCCAAAATAATCCATACTCTAATACCTACAATCCAGGATGGCGTAATCACCCAAATTTTAGATGGAAGAATCAAGGGAACCAATAAAGGCCAATTAATCCACCGGGTTTTCAACCAAAACAACCACTTTCGGAATCCAAATCAGCTTGGGAATTGGCAATTGAGAAGCTAGCAAATGTATCAAATGATAAAATTGAAAAGTTAGCCAGTTCCACTACTCAACGGTTTGAAAGAATTGAGGGAATGATGGACCAACTCACCAATATGTACAGGAATGTTGAGGTCCAATTAGGGCAAATAGCAAATGCAGTTAACAATCGCAACCAAGGAGATTTACCTAGCAAGACTGAGGTGAACCCAAGGGAGCATGTGAAAGTTATAACCCTCTGTAGTGGTAAGGAAGTAGGTGAGCCGCCTGTAGTTGAAAGTGAAAGAGAATGTGAAAGAAGAGAAAACAAACAGTTGAGTGAGTTAGGAGAGGATAGTAAGAAAATTAAAGAAAAATAAAAGGTGGAAGAAAATGAGTCATAAATTGGAGATACAACACCAATTCCTCCACCGTTGCCATTTTCACAAAGATTGAAACCTTCGAGAAATGACAAAGAATTTGAGAAATTTGTCAATATTTTCAAACAATTACATATTAACATTCCTTTTGTTGATGGTATTTTGCAAATTTCTTCATATGCAAAATTTCTCAAGGAGATAATGACTAAGAAAAGGAAGTTAGTAGATAGTGAGACAATTGCATTAACGGAAGAATGTAGTGCCATCATACAAAATAAATTGCCACCAAAGTTGAAAGATCCAGAGAGTTTCACAGTTCCTTGCACTATTGGTAATGTAGAATTCTCTAAAGCACTATGTGACCTGGGTGCGAGTGTTTCATTGATGCCTTTAACTGTAGCTAGGCAATTGGGGTTGAAAGAATTAGAACGTACTAACATTTCCTTGCAATTGGCTGACAGGTCTATTAGACATCCAATGGGCATATTGGAAAATGTGCTCATTAAAGTGCAAAAATTTATTATTCCTGTTGATTTTGTTGTTTTAAATATGGAGGAGGATGTCAATGTACCTATTATACTTGATAGACCATTTCTGGTCACCGCAGGTACAATAATAGATGTTAAACGTGGTAAGTTCAAGTTCCAAATTGGTGAAGAGGAAGTGGAGTTTGATTTGAGTAAAGTGGAGAAGTATCCCTCTTTTACTGACCATGTTTATTCCGTTGACATATGTGATAAATGATGGCATTAGAGATGAGTCAAGTTAGTCTTGATGATGATTCTCTTGAATTTTGTCTTAATGGTGTAGGCTTACAAGAGAAACAAGTTGAAAAAATGATTGAATTTTTGCAGGCACAGTTTCCTTACAAATGGAGCAATGTGTATGAGGAATTAGGATTGAGCAAAGGGCTACCTCCACTATCGTGTGAGCAAGCTCCACGGCTGGAGTTTAAGCCACTTCCTAAACACCTCAAATATGCTTTTCTTGGAGAAAAAGAGACATTGCCAATGATTGTCAATGCAGCACTAGATGAGGAACAACTAGGCAAGCTCTTACGTGTTTTGAGGAAGCATTTAAAGGCTATAGGATGGACGATTTCTGATATCAAGGGAATTAGTCCAACTATTTGTTTGCACCGGATTTTATTAGAAGAAAATTCTAAACCGGTGGTTGAAACTCAGAAAATTAAATCCAAACATGAAAGAAGTGGTAAGAGTAGAAATCCTTAAATGATTGGATACAGGTATAATTTTTTTAATTTCTGATAGTATTTGGATTTCTCCTGTTCATGTAGTGCCAAAGAAATGGGGGATAACCATAGTACGTGGTAAAAATGATGAAATGATTCCATCTAGAGTTGTGGTTGGGTGGCGAGTCTGTATTGATTATAGAAAACTGAATGCAACTACTAGAAAGGATCATTTTTCTCTTCCTTTTCTTGATCAAATGGTAGAAAGATTGGCCGGATATGAATTTTATTATTTTTTGGATGGTTTTTCAGGATACAATCAAATAGTCATTGCATCGGAAGATCAAGAGAAAATCACATTCACTTATCCTTACGGCACTTTTGCATTTCGAAGAATGCCTTTTGGACTGTGCAATGCACCAGCCACCTTCCAACGTTGCATGATGGCAATTTTCTCTGATTTTAATTAAGAAAATCATGAAAATCTTCATGGATGATTTTTCTGTATTTGGATCTACTTATGATCATTGTTTTAACAATTTAGATCTAATTTTGCAGAGATGTGAAGAAACAAATCTTGTACTCAATTGAGAAAAATGTCACTTTATGGTTTGTGAGGGTATTGTTCCAGGTCACAAAATTTCTTCACAAGGTATTGAGGCAGATCAAGCCAAGATAGAGGTTATTGAGAGAATGCCTTCACCTACTAATGTGAAGGTATTCGGAGCTTTTTTGGACACGTGAAATTTTATCGGCGATTTATTAAGGATTTTTTCAAGATTGCTAAACCTTTATGTGAATTACTTATAAAAGATGTTTCTTTTCACTTTAATGATGAGTGTTTATTTGCTTTTAATAAGTTGAAGAAGGAACTTGTCTCCGCACCCATAATAGCATCACCAGATTGGAGCTTGCCATTCGAATTGATGTATGATGCGAGTGATTTTGCAGTTGGAACTGTTCTTGGGCAAAAACATGATAAACGACTTCATGTCATTTATTATGCAAGTAAAATGCTAAATGAAACCTAAGTCAACTATGCAACAACAGAGAAAGAGTTGCTAGCAGTGATATTTGCATTGGATAAATTTAGATCGTACTTAGTAGGATCTAAAGTCATCATTTATACCGACCATGCAGCACTCAAATATCTGTTAAATAAGAAAGATGCAAAATCTCGACTAATTCGATGGATTTTATTATTGCAGAAATTTGATTTGGAGATCAAAGATAAAAAAGGATCCGAGAACTTAGTCGCCGATCATCTTTCTAGACTGGAAAATATGCCTCAAGAAGATCATTTATTCATTAAAGAAGAATTTTCAGATGAGTTCTTAATGGCAATTCAAAAGTCACCATGGTATGCTGATTTAGTTAATTTTGTAGTTAGTGGAGTGATACCAAATGATTTGAATTCCCATCAAAGAAAAAAATTCTTAAATGATGCTAAACATTATTTTTTAGAGGAACCGTTCTTTTATAAACATTGTGCAGATGGAATAATTAGAAGATGTGTTCCGGAAGAAGAGGTACACAGTATTTTAATGCATTGTCATACCCTTGAAACGGGAGGTCATTTTAGTACAACTAATACCGTAACAAATATATGATAATCAGGATTTTATTGGCCCACTATGTACCGAGATACTAGAAATTGGGTTAAAAGCTATTATCAATACCAAAGAACCGATAATATCTCAAGAAAGAATGAAATGCCTCTAACTACATATTTGGAAGTTGAGTTATTTGATGTTTGGGGTATTGATTTTATGGGACCATTTCCTAGTTCATTTAATAATAAGTACATTCTTTTAGCGGTTGATTATGTATCTAAATGGGTGGAGGCTATTCCTTCACAAACTAATGATGCTAAGGTTGTGTTTAAATTCTTTAAACGGAACATATTTTGTAGGTTTGGAGTCCCAAAGGCAATTATAAGTGATGAAGGTAAGCATTTTTGCAATAAAACTATTGACACTTTGTTGCTTAAATATGTTTGTAGGCATAAAAAGTCACTCCCCCATCATCCTCAAGCCAATGGTCAAACAGAGTTGGTCAACCGAGAGATAAAAATCATTCTAGAGAAAAATGTCAATCGTTCGAGAAAGGATTGGTCAAACAAGCTCGAAGATGCTTTGTGGGCTTATAGAACGATATTTAAAACGCCGTTGGGAATGTCTCTATATAAGTTTGTTTATGGAAAAACGTGTCATTTACCTGTAGAAATAGAACATAAAGCTTATTGGACCATTAAAACTATTAATTTCGATTTTAAATCTGCAGGTGAAAAGAGAATGCTCGAATTAAGCGAATTGGAGGAATCGCGGTTAATCTCGTATGAGAATGCCAAGATTTACAAAGAAAAATTAAAATTTTGGCATGATAAACACATTCTTTCTAAGCATTTTGAAGAAGGGCAAAATGTGTTATTGTTTAACTCAAGGCTTAAATTATTCCCTGGAAACCTTAAGTCTCGATGGTTTGGATCATTTGAAATAGTTCGCATATTTCTTTATGGAGCGGTGGAAATAAAAGGAGAAAATGGTGCTCCATTCAAAGTAAATGGTCAAAGATTGAAACCCTATTTACTTGGAGAAATGATTCCTAAAGGAGTGATTTACTCCTTAGCAAACACAATGGAGAGTTAAAGAACCTGTAGGAGAGTCGAGCTGAACGACTATAAATAAAGCGCTTGTTGGGAGACAATCCAATAATAATAATATTATAGTTGTGTGTTTTTAAGTGTTTCTTAAATTTTGGTGTGATTTAATTGACTAATTACATGTATTTCACTTGTTTGTAGGAGGTACCGGAGTTTCAACATCCGTCTTGGAGGTGCACTTGAAGAACAATTGTAAAAAGGGAAGTTTTCTCATCAAATTGTGTTTAAAGTGTTTAAATTTCCCATTCATATATACAATGTTGCATGTCCAGTATATTCAAGTGAGTTTCGGTGATAATATGTTTATAAAGGCTCATGGACGTATTTGATGTGCATTTAATGCCCAAAGGTGCTATTTTGGTGTAAAGTGTAAAAATGATCAAAGAACCTCACCCCTCGATTTGCAATGAAGATGTGTTTGATATGTTTTGAGAGATTAGATATTGTGTTTATGGTATATTACACTTGCGTGAAGGGTTAGAATTGTTAAAAAGTTTGTCCAAAGTGTAATTTGGAATTGGCCGGGAAAGAGAGAAAAAGTTTTGAAAAAATTGCAGTTTCTGCAATTGGTGCAGAAATATACAGATCCGACCTCGGGTCCTAAAAACCCAGACGGATCTGAACCCGGATCAGTTTCGGATCAAAGAAGAAATTGAAGATCCGGCCACGGATCAGAAATTATTCAATAGGATCCGAGGGCTCGTCTGTGTTTCTGGTGAGATGGATCCGAACCCCCAGGATCCGAGCCCTGTTCAAAATGATCCGAGTTCGGATCGTGTATTATTGAAAAATTCAGAAAAGGGGATCCGAGCTCAGATCCAACAAAATCCAGTTGGATCCGAGAACTCGACTGAACTTCTGGAGTAGCGGATCCGAGCCCTGTCGGATCCGAGAGCTTCCAGAACCGATACGACCTCGGATACTTTTCCATTTCTCCTTTTCCTATTTACCGCAAACCCTAACACCTTTCATCAAAACTCCCATTTCAGCCATTAATCTTCCAATTTTTCACCATAAACACATCCCCAACCCTCTTGTAATCATTAACCCCAAACTATTTCGCATCAAAACACCATCAAAGCGGTGTTTGATCTTCAAAAAGGGAATTCGGGCCACACTGAAAATTTTCATATTTGAGGGCGAATTTGAGCTATTTTTCTTCCACTTTTGCATCATTATCATCCGCCACCATCACTCTACATATTTGAGGTAACAATTTGCAATTTTCTATGAGATTTTATAATTCCCAATTTTACATTTTTCTAGTTTTTGGGCATATTTTGGTAATTGCTTATATGTTGAAATTTCTTGATACAATTATGCTACATTGTGCTTAAATAGATTGTTACAACTATTTTCATACTTAGTTTTGAGAAAATTGTGGATTTCGTATTATTCTTGTAGATTTTTCTTCTCAAATCTACTTGCATGCTTTAAATTGAGAAAATGGTTATTATCGTGATATTTTTGTATATTTTTCTCAATTTTGAGCATGTTAAATCTTTTGCTTGAACATTCCTTGTTCTTAGAGATAATTGGCACTCATTAAGAAGAATTGGAGCTCATTAGTTTATACTTTGGTTGCCATGTGTATAGCCATTTGGTATGTAATGCTTGGATAAAATCATGAGATAATTGGCACGTACATCCATGAAGCAATGAAATTGATCTTTTAAGAGTCCCTTTTACTTTGAAATTATATTCTATTATTGAAATATGCATCAATTCTCAAAGAGATTGGACTTTTTAATGAGATTCTAATTAAAATATGCTGTTCAATTGTTAAAAGTGGAATATTCGAGCCATGTGATACGATTTTGGATTGAAATTCATATCATACACGTGCATTTGTGTTAGAAATGATTTAAGTAGGACCCTTGATTGGATTTGGGTATATGTTGGCAGGGAGTTTAGCCCTTGTTCAAGGGGAAATTCTGCCGAAATTTTTTCAAATCACTTTTTAACATTGTTGGTTGTATATTTTTAAGGGATTTAGAATTCTTCTAATGTGCGTTTGATCTGGTTTTTGATATAGGTACCATGGCTCGCACAAGACGATCTCGTATTCGCTCTCCTTCGCCGTCTTCGAGCGAGGAACGCACCCCGTCACCTGAGGAGTCACCAATTGAGGAATCTCCCTCACCTGAGTCGCCGCCTCGCTCCAGGCGTAAGACAGCGTCCACTAGCCATGACCACGTGATTCACTTCGCTTGAAAACCAACAGTGGTATGAAGTCGGATTGGACAAGGAGATCATAATTGAGAAGCATCTGACACCCGAGGTAGACGATCATTACAAGGTGTCCATGGCATTCAAGCAACTTGGATGGGAGAATATACTGAAGTTGCCACGGCATTACTACTCAGACTTGGTGTCACTACAAGAAAAAAGGTCATTAGTGACAACATTTCTTTGTGACGACAAAAAGTCGTCACAAAATGAGGTTGTTTAGTCACGACTTTGAAGGTTGTCACAATTGACTCAAAGCAACTGAGTTTTCAGTGACAACTTTTAATTGTCGTCACAAAACTACTTCGCGCCATGGGACTTGGAAGGCGCGAGTTTTGCGATAGTGACGACTTGATAAAAGTTGTCAGTAATTCTACCACTTTCTTTGACAACTTTTCGTTGTTGTCACTGTTTATGTTTATTGACGACCAATTTTTGTCAATAAAACTATAGTGTAGTTAGTGACAACATAAGTATCATCACTAACTTGAACATCTCTAATGCATTTATTTAATTGTGAACCTCAATATTAATTTATTTTTTTTAAATTTGATGATTTATTAACTATGACTTTATTTAATTGTGAGCCTCAATATTAATTTAATTTTTTTTTTAAAATTTGATGATTTATTAAACTAGTCATAGTTACTTAAATATTAATTTAAGTTATTTACGGACGACTTTTTGTTGTCGTCACTGATCACGAAAAAAAAAGTTATTAGTGACAACATTTTGTAGTGATGACAATAAGTCGTCACAAAAGGAGCTTCTTTAGTCGCGACACCTAAAGTTGTCACAATTGCATCAAAGCAACCAAATGTTTAGTGACGACCCGTTATTTTCGTCACAAACTACACTGCAAGAAATATGGTCATTAGTGACAACATTTTTTAGTGACGACAAAAGTCGTCACAAAACGTGGTTGTTTAGTGACGACAAGAAAAGTTGTCATAATTGCTCAAAGCAACTAAGTCTTCAGTGACGACCTTGAAAAAGTTGTCACTAAAATTATCTCTATAGTGACAACTTCTAATATCGTCACTGTCACTCTACCAATTCGGATTTAGTGACAAGAATTAATTGTCACTGTTTAAAGTAATTATTTTTAAGTCACTTTCATTAATTCTACTGTGTCACCCTAACTTTTGCGATTTAGCCCCAAATGTTGTAAAAAATTCCATTAATTCCATTATGATACCTTAACTTTTACAATTTAGCTCCATATGTAGTACACCGATTTCTTTAATTCTATTATTACTCCCTAACTTTTGTAATTTAGCCCCATATGTAATTCACCAATTTCATTAATTCTATTATGGCACTCTAACTTTTACAATTTAACCCCCATATGTAATACACCAATTTTATTATTTCTATTATGGCACCCTAACTTTTACAATTTAGCCCCTATTTTTTTATTAGGAAATTGCGAATGGTATCTTGATAAACTATGCATAAATATTTTATAATTTTCTCAAACTTAAGTAATAATTTGTTATAAACTCTAAAGATATATCTTTCATTACAATAGTTATAAGGCAGGCAGGTCTTTTTATCAATGGAATAAGAAATTTATGCCAGATTTATCTTTTGTACTACATGCCAAGTAGTATTAGCAAAGGAATAACAAAGTACTACAAAGTAATTAACAAAATAGCCTTCAGAGAGTGTAGTTTATGGGCAAATGAGCATTATCTATTCAAAGTACCAACTTTTTATGGGTATTTTACTTTCAAACATATAATTTATGATAAATTTATAAATGTTTGTAAGTAAAATTCAAAAAGTGTTACACTGATTTCTTACAAAATGAAAACTGGCAGGTTATCTTTTCAACATAAATTAAATTTTTTTTAAAAAAGAAATGACCCATAAAGTACCAACTCTTTGTGGGTTTCCTCCATTACATGAACAAATATTCTGCTCTTTATGGGCATTTCACTCTGAATCATTTAATTTATGTTAAATACATAAATGTTTGTAAGTAAAATTCAAAAAGTGTTGCACTAATATTTTTATGAAAGGGAAACTGGTAGGTTTTGTATTTAACATAAATTAAATATGTGAAAGGAAAAAAAAAAAGAAATTACCCATAAATCTATGTCTTGCAAATCTATACTAGTAAAATAGTTTCAAACAAAATTAAACATTAAAATAAACTGTAATTTATACACATTAAAATATCTGTAATTTATACACATTTTGCAACTACTACTTTGTGTTTTCTCTGTAATGAATTTTTTAACTATTGAGAACTTAAGTTTTGTCTTGCAAATCTATACTAGTACAATAGTTTTAAACAAAATTAAACATTAAAATAAATGTTTGAAAAAGAACAAAAGCACATTTATTACTTGCAGTAATGTAACAAAATTTTCTCAACCATTATCAATATTTTCACAAAACTATTAAAAACTAGCAATTGACAATATTAAAAAGGGATAATTTCAGAAACTCCCCTGAGGTTTCTGACAATTTCACTGACCTCCCCTGAGGTTTCCACAATTACACTGACCTCCCCTGGCAGAACTTGGGACCCAATTGCTGACATCATATAATGCAAAATTACTATTATACCCAAGACATTTTGTGTTTTGGATAGTATTGGATTGCATTTCTATTTATTTAATGTATGGTTATGAAATTTGTAATGATATTACTCTTGGATTGCAGTTTTGGTTTGCACCTTATTACTGTTAAGGTTTTATAAATGACTGTTTTAGTTCTTGGATTGCACCTTACCTCCAAAATTTGGGAATTTACCCAAATTTTCCATTTTCTAATATTCCTACAAATATGCAAAATTATGCATATCCCTCAAATCTACCCAATATTAATGTTTTGTTAAACTCTAAATAACAAAAATATGAAATATATTATTTAAATATATTTTAGTTACACACAAGTTGGATGGGTAACTAGTGTGTCAGAGAGTTGCCATAATCTCCTTAAACCCGCATGCGGGTTTAAAGAGTATTCGGATATTCTCATATGCACCTATGCAAATCGAACCAACCGGATATCTTATCCGTATCCCATTTTTTTAAATAAAAATCTTATAAATTTGAAAAATAAAATCAAATTTAGATGTATTAGGGTTTTAAAAATATTATATAAGTGATAAAAATTTTATAAATTGTAAAAATAAAATCAAATTTAAATAATTAAATGTTATATTTGCATAAGAAATAATACAATAATCATAATAATGATAATACAATAATATTGATGTAATAAAACTGCCATTAATTTAAATATTTACTTATAATGCCCAAAGAGCCTAATTACCAATTTTTTCTTCTCGCGCTCAAATATAACATTAACCCGCATGCGAGCTAACCTTGAAATAGAAAAAACACAGAATCCCGCTTGCTGCAATAATGTTCTTTAGTGCTGCAATTATAAGAAATTAGTATAAAATATTAGCAAATTATAAAAGTACATTTTCAATTATATGAAATTAACAAATTTTGCCACCTATGTTGATGAAAATTTTTATTTTTTGCTAAAAAATAAAGAATAATACTATAGCATTAAAAGGCAATTCGTCAGGCAAATATCCTTCAAAAGGCAATGCTACTTTAAACATATTTTTCTACTTTTGCCCACGTCAATTCATCAGGAAAAGTTTTCGTTTTCCCACCATTTTTTTACCACCAATTTTTTACCACCAATTTTTTTCCTTTTCGCCCAAAAAAGAATTTAGACGGACATTAACTTATAGTAGGTTGCAAAATGGCCTTCACAAAAGCCCCAATCTTCATCATCCTCTTCCTCATCACCCTCCTCCCGATCTCCACCAATTCTCAAGACCCCAGTTCGGATTTGCTCTTGCAGCTCGAATCCCTCCAATCCCAGTCCCCCAAAGGCGGCGTTATCCATCTCACTGATTCCCTCAAACGGATTCTATCCATTCCAACTCATCGTCCCTGTGCTTTCCTCGTCTTCTTCGACGCCCAACAACTCCACTCCAAACCCGAACTCTCCCTCCCTTCTCTCAAATCCGAGTTCTCCCTCGTCTCTAAATCCTTTTTAGCCAACAACCCTCCAACTTCTCACTCAAAACTCTTCTTCTTCGACATTGAATTTCAAGAATTCCAGTCCTTTTTCGCCCTTTTCGGAGTAAATTCTCTGCCCCACACCGATGTCAAGAAAGACTCCGTCCAGATAAATGCATCAGATTTCTCGAGGCTCGCCGAATCCATGGCTGAATTTGTCAAGGCCAAAACGAAGCTGAGCATTGGGCCAATTGATCGCCCCTCTTTGATTTCTAAGAAGCAATTGATGTTTCTCATTGCTGTTATTCTGATTTCGGCTCCATTCTTGGTGAAAAAAGTGATTTATGGGAACACCCTTTTGCACAATAAGAGTATTTGGATGACCGGAGAGATTTTTGTCTACTTTTTCAGTGTCTCCGGTTCAATGCATAACATAATTAGGAAAATACCCATGTTTTTGGTTGATAGGAATGACCCTGGGAAGTTGGTTTTCTTTTATCAGGGGGTCCGGGATGCAATTGGGAGCTAAAGGGTTCGCGGTTGGGTTCTTGTACACTGTGGTGGGATTGTTGCTGGCTTTTGTTACTCATGTTATTGTCTATGTGAGGAATAGGAATGCTCAGAGGTTGGTGATGTTTATTTCCTCCTGGGCTGTTCAGATGATTTTTGTTGGCATTCTTGTCGCATTTCTGGTTTCTTGATTTTAGTTTGTTCTACCGTGTTAGTTTTTGTTAGTGTTTCAGATAAGGAAAATTGACGTTTTATTTTTGGTGTAAATTAACAATGTACCTTTCATTTTGCTTTTGTGCTCATATTCTGTATTTGCAACTGTTGCTAAAAAAATTGAATCATGTAATTGGCAGTGATTTATGTATCTTTTTGGTGTTGTCTTGGTGAAATGCTTGTAATAAGCATAGCAATCACTTGTTTTCTCGTTTTCTATGGTATCTGTTCTAGATCTTCTTTCACATGTAGATATGGCGTTGAGATAAGTTTCTGACTAAATGAGGAAAGGTGCAATTTTGAATGGTAAACCTGCGGCCAAATTGCAAATCACGTGCCAAATTATGAACTAGAGCTATAAGTTGGCATTTGCAGTTGGTAGTGGGTGTTTCTTCAGGAGTTGGAAGAATTTGATTCACAATTCCATAACATTTTAAAAGGCTATACTACGTACTCAGTAATTAGACTAGAGAGGATGATGCTTGAGTGCTAGAGCTTAGTGCAAGAGGATACTGCTATATTATTTGTGATATAAGTAATTCTCAATCAACTTGCACAACGGTGATCTTTATGGTAGTTTTCTAGTTCGAGTAAGAATAAGTACTTTGTAAAATCTGTTTTGCTTGCTTTCCTGGAATTTAAGTTTCATGTCTTACATGGTAGTTTCATGTCTTACATGGTAGTTTGTTCTCCATATAGCATTATTTTATACTATATAATCACAAACTTTTTGCTGGATGTAGGTTGGATTTTCTGTTAACGGAGTAATAATACTAACTTTTATGTGGCTTTTGAAGGCATTCCTTGAGGTAATACCTTTTCTTTTCACATGAATGGTTCCCATTTTTGGTGCCATTCTTGAAGTAAATTTCATTGTGAATGTTTTGCAATGTCCCGCCACTTGCCTAACTTACTAGTTTGATTGGAATACAATATTAAGGGGTGCTGGTTTTCTATGGAATTAATACACCATGACAAACAGCAAAAGTAATTTCAGAGATCTAGAACAAGAAAGTTGTTTTTTGCTTTTAAATGGCAAAGAAACATTCTAGTTATGTTGGTACACATTGCTCCTACTTGACACCTTATATCATGATCAACGTTACTTTGGTTATGATACTTGACACCTTGTATCCTCTGTGGTGCATTAGTTTGGATTGTTTTGGTTTAGTTTAGTTTAGTTTATTTGAATGTTTTAGCTAAGCAAGTGAACTGAAGTTGCTTTTCCTTTAGTGTTGTGCTTATTGTCTTATCAACTGGTTATATTGTTCATAGCAGTACTTATATCAGTACTTGTTATAGTAGTGCTTGTTGCCTTATCAACTTGTTATATTATTCCTTTGAGGCTGAAGTTTAATAGTAGTACTTATTTCTTGAGCTAATTTGGTGCATTAGTTTGGGCCTGATTTTGATTTTCCTTGGGGCTGATTTTGAATGTCCAGCTTTAATTATTGAGGTTCTTATTGGATTGCAAATTTTAGCTAAGCAACCGAACTACAAGAGATATAGTGAAATTGGGAAATGGCAAGGTTTAGTGAAATTTTGTCTGATGTTAAAAATTCCCCCTTGTGTTGAAATTTGGTATTTTTTTTTCACGACAAAACAGCCTAGCAAATTGTCACACTTAAAAGACAGTATCTTTTATCGGAACAAAACAATGACTAAATTCGTTTATATTATTCCAATCTTGTTTGCCACATCCAAAGCATCGTAGTCTGGAGTCAACCGAACATATGCTTTCTTTGTTCCATCAGACCTGATCATAGTGTTCACTTTCTTGATCTGTATGTCGTACATCTTCTTCACTGCATCTTTGATTTTCTTCTTATCAGCACGGATGTCAACTATGAATACCATGGTATTGTTATCTTCAATCTTTTTCATGGCAGATTCAGTAGTCAAAGGATATTTGAGAATCTGATAATGGTCCAACTTATTCCTAGGAGGAGCACTGATGCGTGGGTACTTCGGGTTCCCGTCCTTTTTCAATGTCTTAGGACGATGGAAGGTAACTTTGGTCCGGATCTTCTTGGCTTTCTTCTTAAAAGTTGTCCCAGATTTGACAAATTTGGCAACCTTGGCTATAGGGTGTTGTTGAACTTCATTATGATATTTGAATGCTTATATGATATTTTGACATTTCGTAATGCAATGGATGCATTCATTTGCTAATTATAAATCATTGTCATTTTTTTCCATTTATAGATATAATTGTTGTAGGAAAATTTTCAATTTTCATGGTGATAAAGAGTTATCATTGAATCAGAATTTTTCATTAATAACAATATATAGTTGCACTTAAATGTTCGCTTTTGTTTATATGCTGATTTTAAGTTTAAGGATGGAGTGTAATTACTTGTAAGATTTTTTTTGTTTATTGTACCAGTTGTCACTAGATTTGGTTCAAGAATGGCTAGCAGAGAATGCCAAGGAATCAATATTGGGACAGGACATGAGTATTAGTGGAATAGCAACTTATCAGCCATTTGATGGATTGATGGAGTTGAAAGTGGTAAGTACTTTGACATTACGTCTCATTTCTATCTGTTGTGCAGTTAATACTTGTTGAGTTGCGTAAAAACCTCTGAAGTTTATTGCATTTCCTGCTTCTACTGTGCAAATTTTTCTGAAGCAATTTCTGTTCTGAAGTGCTATTGACTCTATTAAAATTGAAGGAGAAACTTCCCATGCAGCAAGTAATTTGAATGAATGCCTTCTATCTGTTTTATGGTTAATACTTGCTGGGTTGCATAAGAATCTCTAAAGTTTATTGCATTTTCTGCTTCTACTGTGTTAATTTTTCTGAAGCAATATCCATTCTGAAGTGCTATTGACTCTGCTAAAATTGAAGTAGAAACTTCCCATGCGGCAAGTAATTCGATTGAATGGCTGCTTTGATGATGTATATTTAATTCATATGAAGTATCTTTTGGTAAGTGCTTTAGAATGAGTAGAATCTTGGTGAAGAATCTCCACTTGCGATACAAAATTGAGTGTGAAGCTAGTTGATATCCTGATTCTATCTAAACTAAAGACAGAAAAACAAGGGAAAGACATTCGAAATGAAGCAAATATGTCCTGCATGAGTCTAAATCATTCTGTCAATGCACAAAATCGTGTCATGAAGACAATCTTTGGCAGATGTCACAGCACAAATTAGTCATGTATGTTGTACTACTTCTTTGAACTACTGGAATTTGCAATGCGTTCCATTGGTAGCAGAGTACAGGCAAGAAAATGAAAAACTAGATTAAAAAAATTCCAAACGTATTTAAGACTCAGGGCTTGCTTTTGCCTGCCTAAAGTCTCAAAAATCTTGAAAATGATTACTGTTTCATGTTTTTTGGTAATCAATTTGTGGTTTTCAAACAATGAATTACAAGTTTGGTCACTACAATTTGTTGTATGTGATTTGTCACTTGTAAATAATGGCTTTGACATTCCTGTGTATCCTAACCAAAGTATTGTGTCTGCATAATTATGATATTGACAAATGTGCTTAATGAACACTAGTTGCTAACTCACTTTAGTTAACAGATGATAGTTTTGAATATGTTTCTGCTTCTTGTAGTAGCACTTTCTCTCCCCCTGCCACTGTTGGAGTCTTAAAAGTAATTATTCTGGCAATAAGTCCACAGGTTACTATTAACATGGACTCGGATAAAGTTTGACTTTTTGGCTCTAGGTGTAGCTCTTATAGCTTCCAGCTATTAGGATATCCAATTTGTCTCTTCAATTAGCCAACTTGCAATCATGTGTACGGTGCTTGGACTTGCTTTTTATCTTGTTGCTGTATATGCTGATTCACTATTCTTGTAGGCAGTAGTTGGATTCATGTCTCAAGTAATGGACAAATTAGTATCCTTCAAAAGTGCTTGGTAGGTGACAATATTAACTTGTAGTATCAAGCCTCAAAAGTGCTTGGTAGGTGATAAGGCTGCTTTTTCTTGTTTATTAGACCTTATGTATAGTTACATATTTTTAGATATATGAAATCCTATGACATTCAAAGCTTCAAAGACTACTTTTGGTTTAAAACACAGTGAAGTTTGCAAAGTTGTTTCTCATAAATGTGGAATCGTTTGTTGCTGTCCTTTGACATCTTAATATTAAAATAAAGAAGTGGAACAATTCTGCCCATATAATCCTTGGCTCTTAATGAATGTTATTAAACTTCCATCCTCTAGTAGACTCTGTTTCCGAACTACCCATATAATGTCTCTTTTTCTACTCTTTGTATAGCCACTATCTAGATGAGACTTAAAACAAATGATTCACTTTATTTTTTGGTGACTCCTTAACTAATTTTCCTTGTTTTAATTTTTCTATCATCTACTAATAACTTTACTATTTTATTGCAGATATATTGCTCATTTTAGAGGTTTGGAAGATTAGCAGTACGGCTTACGTGTCGACTCAAAAACTATGGTTATAGTGCTATCTTAAGTTTAGAAAATGTTTTGGGACTTGGAATTGTTTTTTAGTGTAGCCTTGACTTATATGGCAAAATTTGCTCTATTGAAACTTATCAAACTATTTGTAGTGTGATGTTGCACTTATTTATGACATTTGAATATTTAATATGTTATTATGGCATTTCCTATTGTAACGGGTGTCTACGTTTGTTATTTATTAAACATTGCTGATGTTTTCATTTTTTAGATATTATTGTAGTAGGAAAATCATCAAACTACACATTGCAAGGTGTTGTAAATGAGTAGCATTTCTCAAGCAGGCTGTCTTTATTGACAATTGTTGTTGTCACTGAATCAAAACTATTCATTGATAAGAAGTTGTTGTCACAGTTGATAAGGGGTTTATTGACAACAAAGTTGTCACTAATTAATATATACACTGACTATGTTGCTTCATGCATCATTGACGAGAAAGCATGTCGTCACTAAATTTGTAGCTTTTATTGACAACATATCTTGTCATAAAAAAGTTTTTATTCACTGACGACTTTAAAGTCGTCACTGTATACTTTTACCGACGGAGATTCAGTGACGACTCTGTGACAACCGAAATGTTGTCAATAAAAGTCATCAGTGACGACTTTTTGCTTTTTTGTGACGAAAAGTAGTTGTCATTGAAGACCAAAATTCTTGTAGTGTGTGGGAGTTTTACGCCAATATGGAAAATAAGCAGAGCCACAGCGCCAATTTGATTGTCTCTTGGGTTCGAGGCCAGAGGATGTCCATCCATAGGGAGACCATTGCACGGCATATCAAGCTCAAAGGTGAGGGAGTGGACGTGAAGTTGACCAAGGAATTCAAAGCACGTGATCCATGGCAAGTGGGAGAAGCTGTGGCACGTCTTAAGGGTCAGTACCGTGAGTGAGGAAGTTCGAAAAAACTCACCGTATATGCCGACTCCTTCGATCCTAGGTACTACTTGATATTCTATCTTTTTGCCTTTAATGTGGTGCCAAAGAGGAGTGGAAAAAGGGAGATCCGAAATATCGATCTTTATTTTTGGACAAGATGATGCATGGTGTGGGTCAGCAGCTCACTGGTATTCCTCTTGCCAGTATTATTATCATCTACATGCTGACCACAGCTTGCATGAGAGCCGGTGAAACCTGTTTTGGGTTCCCTCGCCTTCTTTCCATCCTTTTGAGAAGCTCAAGGTGCCTCTTGTGTTACTCAGGTCCTTGGGTATCCCTACAGACTTTGGAGCCTCCTTAGTTCGAGACGTTGGAGAAGTGTCGACCTTAGTTCAGCCCCCACCTCACACTCAGCAGGAATCGGTTGTTCAAGAAACGGAGGCACAAAAGGATCTACCTCCTCCTATTCCACGACCACCCTCTCCTCCGAGATCAAAATGGCAAGAAATCCTCAATGCCATCTGTTGTATGGAGAGGAGGGTCATGGAGCGCATCGATCAGCAGGAGAGACTGATGACGGAGCGACTAGACAGGCATGATCGTCGTCTTCGGGCGATGGAAAATCATTTCAACATCCGCCGGTCACCTACTCCGACTCCTAACCCTGACGAGGGACATATTGGCACATCTCATGGTCCTCAAGAAGCTGAGGAGACTGTGGATCCTACTTCTGAGCAGCCATGAAGATTTATTGCCAATTGGACTTTTGCAATCTTCTGTTTTGTCATTTTTCATTTATTATGTTGAGTTTAAACTTTGAAGTTTTCTTTTTATTTGACTCATCTTGTGCTACTTATGTTTCCTCGTACCCCTTATTTCATTTTGAACAGAATTTGGATGTTCGTGAGGATTAGAGGATTCAAATTGCATCACCACTTCTTTTGAGGGGAGTACTAGTTTCTTTTACCTTCCTCTACAATGAGGACATTGTGCAATTTAAGTGTGGGGGAGGGATTACTTTATCTTATGGGGTGATTGTGTCTTGAAGTGCATGATTTTAGTTGTTTATGATTTAGAAATGTTGGAATCATATTTGGAAATACTGTCATGAGGTTAATTTTCTTGAAATTGAGGTTGTTAGCAGGGAGTTTTGTCCATTTATATGGGAAAACTTTGTCAAAATTTTTCCAAAATATTTTTCAATATTTCATTGCAATTTTTTTTAAAATAATGGCCAAAATGTTCAATAGTAAGTGCCTAATTCTTCCATTGGATAAAATGTTATATGTATTCTACGAAGGTTTAGTTCTCATTTGGCTTGGAATTAGTTATTATACAATTAGCATTTTTACATTTTAGAAAGTATATTAAGTTAAATAAGGAAAATTATGCTTAGAATTTTGCATGTTTAATGATATTTTTCATTTTTACTTAATTTTATAAGTAGGTGATTGATATAGTCAAAACAAGGCCAGATTCATCTTGTAATTATGCTTAGAGGGAAGTTTGAAGATATTATCTGTTAAAAAAAATATGTATATATATAAATTATTATTCTATTCCAATGATTCACATACTGAGTAACCGAGAGTTGGCATTTGCAAATGTCGACATTCGCATAAAAAGGTATTGAAATTAAGAGTATGCTTAGCAATTTGAATAAGTGAAATGTTGAGTAATCGGGAGTTTTCACCTAAAAGTATCGATTTTCGCGTAAAAAGGCATTGTCACTATTTAAGTAAAATGAAATATAAATAAATCCCTCTTAGTTATGAAAATTTTGATGGATATATGGTGAGAAAGGCCATAAAGTGACTATGTGAATTACTTATTGATGAAATTAGGCTAGAATGAGAGATTGAATTGAATTTGTTGAAATTAAGGCATAATTATCTTTCTTTAATTTGATATTATGAGTATTTAGTGTAACTTGAGAAATGGCATAATGATTGGTTTCTAGGTTTTGGGGAATTAAATTTGACAAAAGTACGTATATTGTTTTATCACTTGAATCATTGTAGTAAGTTATGTGTAAATTGCTCGAGAACAAGCAATGATTCAAGTGTGAGGGAATTTGATAAGTGAATATTTAACGTACATTTTGTACAAGTTTGGCATGAACTTTTGGTATGTTTTGAGAAGATTAAAGTCATATTTGAACTCTTTTGGTGATAATTGCTTAAATATTGTTTAAGTGTTCAAATTTGATAAATGAGTGGATTAACGTGTTAATTTTGTGAAATTGTGAAGGATATTGATATATGAAATTCATGCACGAGATGACAAAAAATGTAAGGATCATCTGGAGGATAAAGTACAAGGATACAAGGAGCAAAAATGAAGAAAAAGGAAAGAAGTAAAAAAACCCGAAATTAATCAGCACGGATCCAAGTTCGGATCCGTGTGAACAAAAAGAGATCCGAGCCCTCGTCTGTTCTTCTGGAGCAGTGCATCGGAGTTCAGCCGATTCGAGCTCGGATCCATATGGAAAAGGCCTCGGATCTAACTTCACCACTCGGATCCGAGGCTCGGATCTGCCTCTTTCTTCTGCAAGTGGCACAGCCGTTTTTTCTCACTTTTCACACAACTTTTCAGCTATCTTGGATGAGAGAATTCGGTGGCACATGCTTCTGCAACAAAAGGGAAGACAAAATGAGTTATTGACAAGTCAAAACAACATATCTTTTGACTTCCTCTACAAAATCTGAGTGGTTGGAATCATGAAAAAAAAAAGGTGCCTTTCTACCACCTTTTATGCAGAAAAACAAGGAGAAGCCAAGAAGGACCAGACGTAGCTAGTTTTTCTTCTTGTAACATTTTTTTTCTCTAGTTAGAAGTTCTTGAGGAAGCACTTGGAGACTTCACTTGTAATCATCTTGAACAAGACATAGCAGAAATTGGAGGGTTTCACCATTACTTGGCTAAGCTTGCCTTTATCTTTCTTGTACTTGTATTTTATGATATTTTGCATTAATAAACTTGTGAGTTTGATTGTTATATCATTCATGAGTAGCTAAACTTCTTTATCTAGGGAGTAGATGAAACTTATGGCTAAATGATATGAATTGAATGTGATTTATACTTGTTGTATCTTGTATTAACTTGTCTACTTGTGTAGCTGTAATTACTTGTTATTGTTTGATCACTAATAGCATGTTTATAGTTGTTATTATTCAATGAGAATTGGTAGTAACAATGGAAACACATGAGTAGAGTTTAAGTTGTATGTTCATGAAAATAGAGGTACACTTAAGTGGATTACTTAGCATTTCATGAAGAAAAACAGAGTAGAACTAGTATTTCACCATGAAGATAGGGAAAATTGAACTACTCTAGGCCATTTCATCATGAGAATGATATTTGGTAATTTTGGAAATGAATTCCTGGTTTAACAAGAATAATAACAAGAGGTAAATCTATTCATTTGTGTTGTTTAAACCATAAATGGAATCTATATCCCTAGATTTAAGTCTTTAGTAAAGAAATCTCCATTTGTATCTTTCAATTTATTAAACCAGATTTGTAGACAATAGCATTATAATCTTCTTGCTCAGATTTACCGTAAGTCTAAATAATAGAGAAAATAAGAGCCTAGTACTTGTTTAAATTGCTCCTTGTGGGATCACCCTGATATTTGCCCAAAACTACTAAGTGACCTGTATACTTGCAGTCCAACGGGTAAAATTCGGAAATAAACTTGCATTGATATAAAAATCCCGTCAATAGGCCCTCTATTGAAGTTATTTTTTACCCCTTTTTTCTCTTTCCCAAGCTTTTCCATTCTTGTTTCCTCCGTAGTGGTAACTGAAGAACATACAGAAAATTCTAATCAAAAGTTACTGCCAAAAAAGGAGAAGAAAGACTGCAAAAGTTCATGGTATTCAAGAAAACATGAACAACAATTTAAAAAAAAAAATTGGCTCCTACCATGTTTATGGTGTGCACTTTAAATATGTTTCAAATCACTTTTTTATTTCACAACAATCACGTTAATCAACAGACCGAACAAATCATATTTACACCTCAAAAGATAACCAATATTAAAATGTATAGCAAGCTATCCGCAAATTATCAACTAGTCAAAAATACAATAAATTGCTAAGCTCATGTAAATTTGATGTGAGGTATACACAAATCTAGCCATACAAGCGGTATTGGTCTATTGCCTCTGTTTTCAGGGCAATTTTTTTGCGAAAGAAATTGTGTTTGCTTCGGAATTTACAGGGCCAGCTTTTGCATAAGACAACATAAGGCCTTTTAGTATGTATATTTTTTCTAATGCAGGTACATTAAATCCGCTATAAGAGTTTATTAAAAAATTACTTTTTCATCTTATGATAATAATACAGAGTGTTACATCCTATTTGGGTAGGCATATTACTACAAAATAATAGAACACGGAAATTTAAAAATAGACAAACACCTGCTTGAAATACAAAAAACAATGTTATACATATATAAAGATTTGGGCACCGAAATGGTATCAGAGCCTATAAATGATCCCATAATCCCTATAAATGATCTCACACTTCCCAAAAATAATACCTTAAATAATAATGATGATTATATTTCTGATGAAGAATTTGATGCAAACCTAGTACCTATTAGATACTTTAATAATGGAATAGAATTAGACGATTCAGATTGGCGCTATCCATATCCTTAAAATGGAGGAACGTCAAATATGTGATTCGATGTTATTTCTTATTAAAGAATATGCATATCAATTATAGCAATTAAATGAAAGAATTGCATATTATCAAGAAATGTGGATACATGTCACTTTGTATAATTGTAATCCGGTTATCTGCCACGATAGATACAAGATCTTAAGAGATGCAGGACATGAAAATTTCTCAATTGTAGACGTCATTTAATGACGTAATGGATATTGTGAATTATTAGATATAAGTCAAAAACCCTTATTTGATAAGCCAAATACGTTGTTACCCAGATTATATCTTATATAGGAAATATGGTTAGAAGTAGTTCTCATCGTGTTTCAAATAGGAATACTAATAAAAAAATAGCGACAAATTATAAAATAGAAGCTAGATATTGGAATGAAAAAAAATATGACAAACTGTAAAATTTAATAGATACAGGAGTTAATGAAAATTATATATCTCACAGATTGGTTGAACACTTACCCATTTTTCAATTAGAAGATCCTTATTAATACACAAATTTTAATGGAGAAACTCATGAAATTGAGGATGTCATAAATTTTACTACTTTGTATTACCCAAGAAATTTAAGTTGCAAATGAATAATTCTCAAGTAAAAACATTTATTAAAAATAATATTAAACCTTTTCCTCAAAATAAAAGATTAATTAGATGGCAAATGGCATTATCTGATCTATATGTGGTTGCATTTTTATTCCTTCACCATTTATGTCTAATCCTAAAAATTCAATTTCTTTTAATCCTATTTTTGCTTTCTTTTCTGATAATCCAATTCCATGTTTTAGACATAGATCAGAAAATATATTTAAATGCTCTAAATGTTCTTCTATTGAATCTGAGGCTATTAAGATATCATCAACATATACATATAAGAAAGGATAATCTTTGAAGATTTTATCCATTTTTCTTTGATATATTTGAGGGGTATTTTTTAATCCAAACAGCACAACTAACCATTCATATTGTTCTTGAGGAGTACTAAATTATGTATATTTAATACTATTAGGATGCATTTTTATTTGCCAAAATGCACTTTTACAATCAAATTTAGAATATTTTTTCTTTCTTTTACTCATATTTATGAGGGTTTCTTTATGTGGTAAAAAGTATCCATCAAATATAGTTTCATTAGTTAATTGTTTATAATTAACAACCATTTTAGGTTTATTTTTTACTATTTTAGTATGGTTTCTTACCATAAATGCGGGTGAAGAATGGGGAGAATTTCTAATAATTCTTTAATTTATTTTTTGAATTCACCTTGATCAATAGGATTATATCTCATGTTTATATGAGCTTCTGAACCAACTTGGGGCTTCCCTAGAACAATTCTATCAGAATAAATTCTTCTAGGATTGAGAGATTTGATGAAAGATTTGAAATTCTCTTATATTGCTCTAATTGTTTAGATTATTTAGAAAGTATTAGAATTCATAAATTATAAATTATTATAATGTATCAAATATATTTTGATAATCGATAAATTATAAAATTCGAATATCTCTCTTATAATCCAAACAACTAGAGTGATTTAGCTGAACTTCAATTTTTTTTTTTTATCAAATTTCTCAATCCAAATGAAGCGTGAATATAATGTTAAATTAAAGACAAAAAGAAAGAAAATAGTTACATTAGTATATGTTGACAAAATTAAACCAAACGGATTCCGAATTTTAGAAGTTATAAATTTGAATATTAAACTTAGATTAGGAAATAAAGTTGGATTGTATCTTGGCCTTAGAACTAAAATAGGATTCACTTAAGAATGACCATCTTATGTCTTCGGTGGTTGCCTCTCCAACGGTAAACTTGTTTAATTGTTAAGGCTTTCATGTGATTAATCAAAGCCTTGTGGCTTGTATAGATTCTTGGTGTGTTATGATTCGATATATTATTTACTTCCTTGCTAATAATATCAATATTAGCAAGCCTAGATATGATCTCTTCATGATTGTTCATTACAATTGAAACCTAAAAGATTTTGTCTCGTAAAAGGTCTATGTGGATTTTGTTTCTCTAAATCTTTCACAATTAGAAAAATGATGCAAGAAGAATATGTGTCTCAAGAAACTCAATTACAAACAATTGAACAATAAATAGAAAATATGTCGTAATGCAAATATTTATCCAAACAATTTCTCTTAGATCCATCCTATGGAAAACTGGATCTCTGAATTCAAATCGAACAATGCTTTTTTATAGCTTTTGATGTGAACTAATACAATTTTGAGTTCAAATTGGCCAATGTACTTTTTTTTTTATTACTGTTAAGTTCATGAGTAAAGGATTATGTTCCATATTGGTCCGAGAGATAGAGAAAAAACGGTTAATATGTAAGTAAAGGCGCGAGATCTAATGGCTTAAGTTTTTGGGTCAGAATTGGGTTTCTGACTTACATATTAAACTCTTTGGTGGACTCTCTCGAGATATTTCTTCCTATCAAATTGGTATCAGAATTTTAGATTGGGAGACTGGGCTACTTATAGGCAAGTGGATCCTTCTCGTAGTTGGACTGGTGAAAATTCTCTTCTTGATGGTAGACCGAAATGCCAAGGAGTTTGGTTGGTGTTGGATCAGGTGCGCCATGGGTTTGGCGGGGGGGTTCGATATTGGTAGGGGTCTAAAATGCAGTTTGGATGTTGAAACAGAGTGGATCCATATTTGGGAGAAGAGATGATGTTAGGTGATAAAATGAGCTTGCGTTGAGTATTAAAGTGGAATCGAAGAAGGGTTTGTAAATTTGGATTTAATGTGGGGATTATTTATGAAAGGGGAAATTTGTTAGGTTCATGGATAAAGGGTTATGTCCCACATTGATTCGAGAGATAGAGAAAGAACGGTTAATATGTAAGTAAGAGCCAGAGAAAGAACGGTTAATATGTAAGTAAGAGTCCGAGACCTAATGACTTAAATTTTTGAGTCAAAATTAAATTTCTAACTTACATATTGAATTTTTTGGTGAACTCTCTCGAGTTGTTTCTCCCCTATCAATTACTTCTAATGCCCTGTCAATTACTTCTAATGCGAATTAGTACAATTTGGATGTAGTTGCATGAAAATTGGACGACAAAACTCCACTTGTAAAAGCTTGAATCCTAGTTCTCTATGCATTTGGTCATTATTAAGAATACGCCCTTAACGAATTAATAAGCCAACCATATTTGTAGTGGAAAAGTCTGAAGTAACGATCGTTATAGTAACGAAACTGTTTTTACTTGATATAACAGGTAAAAATACTTTTAGCGACCATTTGATTACCTGTTATACTGGTCATCTAAATAAAATAGTACCAAAAATTTTGGTTAGTAAGTTTTACATAAAAAATAGTAAGTTAACTCAATAAATTAGTAACTTTTATGTCTCAAAAAGTAAATTTGAATAAATATGGAACTTACCTTTTTTTTTGAAGTAAATTACTACTCTATGTCTGAAACTTAGTTTTTTGAGAGTAAGTTTAGTTCAAGTAATAGTAAGTTTTTATAGATTAATAGTAAATATTGTTGATAGAATAGTAAATTTGGTTAATCATCAAAACTTACTAGTTTGTGGCACAAATTTACTATTTTACTTAAAGAAACTTATATGAAACAAGTATTAGGGAGTTTATTTGAAATAATACTAAGATTTTTTTTATTAATAATTGAAGCTTAGTATTATAGTTAGTAATTACTCGTAATGTAAATGTATGATACACAATTGTACGTATCATTTATAAATGTTATATATTTTAAGCATTTTAAATATACTATGAAAACTTTTTTTTTTTGCATATGACCTTATAAATATGTAAGAATAATTTGTCATATTATAAATTTTGAATTTGTGAAAGGTTAGAAAGTTTGGATGACAGTAACAACAAATCTTTCAAGTTATATATAGAATTGCACTTATTTGTACATCACCATATTTTCTATAGATGAATTTTATAGATGAATTTTATGTAAACTGTTAAAATTATGAATTCACAAACGACTAAATCTGACTACTTTATGGCATATATTAGTCTAAATGACTAAAAATTTACTGTAATCATGTGCACGTTGATTGTTGAATTGAAATTTCCTTTATTACTAGCACAATTTCTTCTAATCAAAGCAAAATAAAATCAAATAGCTTTTCCTTTTGTATGCAGTAGTTATGCTTAATAGAAAATTATTAAACCATTTTTACAATACATAATTTCTCCTAAAATTAGTAACATTTTCCATGACCTCTAACCTTGTCAATAATACTAACCACCGACATATAGATAATCTTAAAAGCAAAAGCCATCAATATGACAAAAAAAGAATGTTTTCAGGCTGAACGACAAAAATTGGGATTCTATATAGAATCGAAGAAATTCATCATGAACGAGAATGAATTGCAAAATTATCACATTTCTAATTTCATGTGCATCCAAAATTTCACGTAGCATTAGTTTAGAAGAACTTTCTTTTTTCACACTAAAGAACCAATCCCAGTCTCTACGTCTCTTTTATTTTTTTCTTTAACCATTAAATGGGGTCAAAGTTGTTAGCAGTAAAATACTAAATAAATTTAATTCCATTTCAAACTCTAGTTAATTGTATACTAATATTTTACATCACAATCAATTGAGCACCAATTTTTCTTTTTTTTTTAAGTAGCTATTATTTATTTTATTACTTAGGTTAAATATTTACATATAAAATAATAGCAATAAAATGCCAATCCTCGGATCAATGGAACTTCAATTATTGTTAATAAAACTAATTTTGCATTGATAAAAATTAGTCTACAGAATGAAAAGTCAATGGCAACAATTGCTAAAATATAGCAATTTTTAATTATGGGAAAATAAACAACTAAGTTCCCAAAATATTTCATTTTTATTGTTTAAAAAATCTCAACTTGTTGACTAAATTCAAAATAATTCTATTGTCAAAAATATTTTTTCTCAAATTAACTTTCATGATTAGATGTGAGATACAAATATGGTAAAATATCCCCCATACATATGTCATGGATATTTTAGACTTTTAGTAAAAATAAATTTTTGTTGTTAAAATAACATTGTATCATAGTGTACTAATTATTTTAGGACCATTTTATACGTGAACTAAATTTAATTTAAATTATACAATAGATTATATATGCATGTGATTTTCATTTATAATTATTGGATCCTATTCTTATGAACAATCTCCAAAGGAAAAAAATCCAGATCATACTGATTTTCTTATATTAATTGTTATACTAATTTTGTCATTTTTATTATTATATTATTTCTCATTTTGTTTAGACTTTTACTCTTATTATTTCTTGTGTCTCAGATGTAAATTTATTAAAACTTTATCATCTAATTATATTCATAGGTGTTAAATTATAAAAAATTTGATATATAAGCAAGTAATATTCTATATATAACTAGGAAGATTTGTTGTTATTGTTATCCAAACTTTCAAACTTTTCAAAAATTGAAAATGATTAAAAACTTATATACGATAAAATTTTATTACATATTTTACAAGATTATGTGAAAAGTCAAACTATTTTTCATAGTATTTTAAAATATATAAATAATTTTTTTAAATTACTATAATCATGTATTATACAGGTATATTATGAGTACTTACTAACTAAGGTACTAAGAATTAATCATTAATAAAACATCTCATCATTATTTCAAATAAATTTCCTAATACTAGTTTAAAATATGTTTTAAAGTAAAATAGTACATGTGTCCCATAAATCAATAAGTTTTGATTATTAATCAATTTTACCATGTTATCAGTAAGAATTACTATTTATGTATAAAAACTTACTATTACTTGAATTAAACTTACTCTCTAAAAAGTAAGTTTGGGATATAAAATAGTAATTTATTTATTTAAAAAGTAAGTTTGATATTTATTCCAATTTACCTTTTGAGTATAAAAGTTACCAATTTATTACTGTTAACTTTTTTTTATTATTTTTATTTTTAAGTGTAAGCGGGAGGACTCGAACCCGAGACCTCTCGCTTACACTCCCTCCCCCCTACCACCCAACCCATCCCTCCCCCCTATTACTGTTAACTTACTATTTTAGATGGGAAACTTAATTTCTTATTTTTAAGTGTTATCTTATTTAGGTGGATAGGTCTATCAAATAATCAAATGATCGCTAAAAGTAAATCAAAAATAAATAAAAAATGGTCATATAAGTGTTACCTATTTATGTCTCAAAAAGTAAATTGAAATAAAAATGAAAGTTACTTTTTTTAAAAAATAAATTACTACTCTATATTCGAAACTTACTTTTTGCAAAGTAAGTTTAGTTCAAATAATAGTAAGTTTTTATAGATTAATAGTAAATCTTGTTGATAGAATAGTAAATTTGGTTAATCATCTTAACTTACTAGTTTGTGGCATAAATTTACTATTTTACTTAAAGAAACTTATATGAAACAAGTATTAGGAAGTAGCTAAGATTTTTTTATTAATGATTGAAACTTAATATTATAGTTAGTAATTGTTGGTAACGTAAATGTATAATACATGATTGTATGTATCATTCATAAATGTTTTGTGTTTTAAGCATTTTAATAAATGTATGTATCATTTATAAATGTTATGTGTTTTAATAAATTTATTTTCTAGGTCACAAGTATAAAAGATAAAGTTGTACTAATGTAGCATAATCTTTGAAAATTATAGTAAATTTACCTATATATTAAGTTTCATGAGTTTCAAATATATTTTGTATCATTTACAATAGGGATTTATATGCACATTTTTATCAAAATTATTTTTAATTGGCAAATAGTATGTAAATTATTATAAAATGTCATTTTATAATAATCATAATTTTATAGATGAATGGTCTATAAACTGCTAAAATTGTCAATTTATAAATGAGTAAATCTTACTACTTTATGGCATATATCAGTCTGATCAACTAAAAAATATTACCTTAATTAAGTGTACGTTGGTTGTTGATTTGAAAGTTGCACCTCTGTCACTATTTCGTTATTACTACCACAAGTTTTTCTAATCAAAGTAAAACAAAATCAAATATCTATTCCTTTTTATATGTAGTATTTATGTTTAGTAAAAAATTAATAAACCATGATTACATTCATAATTTCTAATGAAATTAGTAACATTTTCTAAATAAATTGGAATAGTTTGTAAAATATGTTAATTTGTTACCAATATAATCAAAAGAAATTTGCACTCTTAAAAAGCAAATGGAAAGAAAGGACGATGGCATAAGTACAAATGTGGGCAACTATATACATATCACACCATGAGTTTAGGTTTGATTTGTTCAAAACATCGGTAATTTATTCGTTAGTAGATATAAAATGCATATTATTTTTCTACATATGGAAAATACAATTTCATATATACTAACCATTAATAGAATATGTAGTTTGAACACGATCAATTGAGCTCATATTTCATTTGTTTAGTTATCATTTATTTTGTTACTTATTAATTTCATGAAGTCATTTGAAGTGGAACAAATGAGCTCATATTTCATTTGTTTAGTTATCATTTATTTTGTTACTTATTAATTTCATGACTTTTCATGAAGTCATTTGAAGTGGAACAAATGAGTTCAATCATGGTATAGTTTTGTAATTTAATACGAGTTTTTTGTAGTGACTAATTTTAAATGTCATTGTAACAGTTGTCTTCACTAGCATGGTTAACTCACTAATTCTTTTATGGTGTCATGAATTTTCAGTTTCAATCCGAGACTGAACGTTTTAACATTGCAATGGAATTGGTCCTACACCCTAAGAATTTGTGGGGATTTTTTCTACAAGATCATTTGCAGAGAAGATGAACAATAAAAGTATTCATAGTTGGGAAAAATTATAATTTATCTTTGCTATTTCTAGCTGAATTCAGGCCTGAGAAAATGTATCCTCATTTGGCCGAAAAGTGTATCCCCAAGTTGTAGTTCAGTAATAAGCCATTACCTACGCTACATATGAGACTGAAAGACTGAAAATATACATTTTTTTTCAGTTATTTTTGGAGTATCAAGGACCAAGTAAATGATAACCTTCAGGATTAATAAATGAGTAGCTCGAAAACCAGAGGGTATTGAAGTTTGATTCTGCATTTCCATTTTAAACTGGAAAGGCTGAAGACTTTTTTTTTTTTAACAGGAAAATGCAACGTTGATATCAGTTATATTTTGAGCTTAAACAATCCATAGGGGCTTGAATCTTTCTAAATTGTACAGAAGGGACAATCCCTTCTAAAACCATCAAAGCCTGCATTAAAAATCATCAAAATATTCCATGGTCTGATTTGTCATTAATCCTTGTTGACAACTGCTGCCGCAAATTCTCGGTGTCAAGATTCCCCAGTTGCAATTGTTTGGTTCTCACGGCATTGTTGTGGACTCCACCTAGTGATTGTCCTTTCTTCAACAATGTAACTTTCTAAACATGATGGCAATGTTACATTCTCTCCACATTTATCAATATTAACAAGCAACAATGTCTTTGCAACACTGCCACAAAGTCAAGTGCGCAATGATAATCAGACCAAACCATCAAACGCCCATTTGTTTCTCCATTGTTATCAGACAAAACAATCACAGCATACTCTGAATGCACCAAAGATGGATGATGCCGGTAGGCGACAAAGTCCACACCATAGTGTGATCCTGATCTAACCACCCAATTCTTCATCCGAAGATGAGAATAAGCTTTGAATAAATTCGTAAAATTTTCCTTTTTGGACATCATGTACATCCACAACTCTTCACTATCAATTTCACAATTATTTTCGTTGAAGATTTTGATGCATTTTAGGACATAGAAGAGGTAAAAAGCTTCCTCCAGACCTAATTGGAACCACTACTTATCCTTCTCAGCTGTGACTACCGGGCGGCCAAAACAAGCTCGATTAAGTAGATCAGTTTGTTTGGCATCTGCTTGGAAGGGTACGCTCTGACTTTTGAAGACTTAGGGAGCCTCCTTTGAACATATATTGATCACCAGTAATACAAAGCCACATGCTCTGACTTTTTCTGAAACCAGGATATATATATATATATATATATATATATATATATATATATATATATAGACACACACATATATATGCTTAAAAGCGTCCCATTAAGGCTTTCTTAACTACAACTTCACCAAAGAAGCATCTAGAACAGACACTGCATTTATTGGCCGAACACATTGTATCCCCATTCGACCAAAAGTGTATCCCGAAAGCTTATTACTATGGAATTCAGACCGAAAGTGTGGGAAAGTCTTATGGAATTCAGACCGAAAGTGTCTTCTTGTATGCATAATAGTTGAATTTCATCATAAGATAATTTGTCAAGCCGATCAACAATGGTTCTCCAACTTATACCACCACCATGCTTGGGCGATTTGTTAGATAACTGTACTAGCTCATCTACACGAACTGTCATTTCTTCCATTTTCAGCATGATGCTAGAAGCTATCATGTCAATGTTTGTATTGGTGTATGTTTTCTGAGATTTTTACTTAAATTCGGTGTAGTACATATGAAATATTGCAACTTTGGACTCCTACGCAATCCATACTCAAGCTGATCATACCTAAAGATTGCAATCCTACGCAACCCATACCCAAAGATTACTAAAAGTTATCTCAAATTGCATCCCTGTTTCATATGTAAAAGTTTAAAATTAATAAACCACGGATTTAAATGATTTATTTAATAGTTTTATCATCTGATTTTTCTTTTAGTCTTGAAGAAATAGAAATTACCGAACAAATTTGTGCAGTCAACTTGTCCTCTTAAATTATGCATAAGATCGAACTTTTGTATGCCTGATGAAACACTACATAGTTAGAAGTTAAAAGGCTTGTTGCATTTGACAAATAAATTACTCTATTTGGGTCGGTGGATTTGAATTCAATAAAGCATTCAGTTGAATGGATTCGGTGGATTTGGAAGTTAAAAGGCTTGTTGCTCTGTGCTTTTAACCCCGTACAGGCATCAATCATATCATACAAATTTCTTTTTGACATTTCACCAAACAGCTTATATGCATTCCAGAATTAACTGCTTTTCCCATAAATACTGACACCCTACTATGTTTCACATACAGGGTCTAAGTCATTTCCCATACATTTTTCAAGTTGACAATCAAATCAAATGAAAGATAAACAAATTAAAGCAACATAATGAAGCGATTTTCAAGAAACATAATAGTCTAACCTTTTGGCTGTTATTTTTTATCCGCTCTCTTGCTTGATACCACCACCCAGCCTTAATAAAATTCTCAACCTTTTTGTTGGGTCTGCATATGCCCGATCGACCAGGATCCAGGAAGTAGAGATGGAAAATGTGGACTGAACAAAAAAATTTTGCAAGGAAAAAATTTCTATTCCATCATGTCCTGAGGTGAGAAAAATAAAAAGAAGGCAACCAACTTTGGAGAGGCAAACCTGTTTCAGAAATCGGTGATTTTTTACTGAAATATGGAAATTTTTTACTTTTAGTATTAGTAAGTTTAATTTAAACAAAAGTAAATTTTGTCAAATAATAAGTAAATTAAATTACTCAAAGTGTAAATTTGTATTTCTGACTAAAACTTATCTTTCAGGCATATACTTACTAGTTTTAATTAAAAACTTACTAAAGTTAATATTAATTAGTTTAATATAATATTTAAAAAGTCGCTAAAAAACTTGATCTGTCACTAAAGGTAATAGAAACCTATTATTATAGGTTTCTCTAATATCGTTACCATAACTATAGGTTTCTCTAATATCGTTACCATAACTATAGGCACTGTAGCATTGTCCTTTTGTAGTTAGTGTGAAAAGGGTGTAGGAAGAGGTGGAAGGTTAAAAAAACAAAGATTAATCTCACATTTGTTAATCATCTGCAGTTTGTTTTTCCTAGTAACTGCTGGATCAGAGAAAGCAGCCCATTTCATCAACTTCTATTACATAATCTCCATTATCGTTTGGCTGTTTTCAGCAAAGATAAGGAGAATAATAAGTATGCTGTTGCCTGGACGGGAGCGGCTTGTAAATCAATGGAGATTGAACTAGTTTTGTAATGGAATTTTCGTGCGTTTGGTCATATTATTAAGAATATGTCCTTAAGAATTGATAAAACTTTTGTACGACCAAAATTTGAAATTATAAATCAGTTCTGGACAAATTGAACTTCGCATAACTGACCCAATTTAAAGAAAAACTCACTTTATAACTCAAGGAAACGGGACAATAACTCAATTCAGAACAAAAGATGCTCGAAACTTTAAGAACCTAATAACAACCTAAACTCCATCTTCCCAAGTCTAAACCAAAAGCTAGAAAACCTACTTGGCCATATATACCTAGCTAAACTTCCGCCAACTGGTACTAATTTCAAGTGCTTCCTGCCTTCTGATTGAGTCTGGCAGCAGCAGCCGTAGAAGCAGCCACACCTCCTGGATGAGGACTAGCATTTGGATCATTCCTCACCTCTGCAGCCACAACTCTTTTTGCATCTTCTCTTGTCACTGTCTTATCATCCGGAAGCCTATCAGTTGCATCCTAGTACAACCCCAAAAAAGAAGCATATCAAACAAAAGTATTATGTTTTAGTTGGTAACAAAACTGTAAACAATCAATGGAAATCTTTGGTGGATTTAAGATTGACCCCCAAAACATCTCCAAGCTTGGTTTTGTCTTCATCTCTCCAGATTCCGGGATTAAGATCGGCAGCAGCTTGAGCTTCAGCTCCTATCCCTCCAGGCATCACTTGGCCTCGCCCGGTTGCTTTTACTTCAGCTGCCTGTATTGCTGCTGCATCGCTCATGTCCACTGGCTTGTTGCCGCTCGTAAGAGCCGTAGCTTCGAGTGCCTCTCCGATTGTTATTCCACCTCCAGCAACAATGGCTGGGGAAGACGATATATCTTGTCCTTGTCCAGCTCGGCCGCCAGCAGCAGCACCACCCCCGCGTGTGGCATACCCTCCTACAACCTGGTTGTAGTTCGAGAACAATGGTGAAATGAACGTAGTTAGAATTTACAGCAGGCTGGTGGCAAAATAATTTTATATATACCTGCCCTCCAACAGCTTCAGCAATAACACGGCGGCCGTCAGCGGCACTTTCAGCAACGTTGACGCCCTGATCTCTGGTGATATCAGTTATATCATCATGGCCTACAACACCGAGGCTCTGATTCACATCAGCAGCAGATTGCATGACAGACGCAGGACCGCCTCTAGGTGTCTGGCCAAGAACCCTGTTTTCAGCGGCTTGCATGGCAGCTGCGTCCCTCGGTGCATTGTTCTTTGATGCTAGATCCTCTTTGACGTCGAAAACATCACCATATTTGATGCCATAATGTTGGTCTCCCCCTTGTGGCCTTCTTGGCTGGTCTTGGCTCATCTCGATTTCTTCTCTTGGCTTTTGAATGACAGTATTGATTGGTGGAACCAAATCTCAAGGGATCATAAAACAGGAAAATGGGGACCTTCGTTAGCCAAGGAGGCCAGGGACTTGTTCCTCTTATGGTACTGAGATGAAGTGATCAAGGTCGGTTGAGTTGACAGCAGCGATTACAGGTGTCATGCTTAGTAATGGAACGCAGCACTCTTATGATAAGCGTCATGCTTAGAAATGGAACACATCAATCTTATGATACAGCCATACCGGAGGTGGCAATTGTTAAATTTTGGCATGATGGTCGGATAATGAGGCAGATACGGCTATGTATGGTGCAAGTATGTATAATTTTTGGTGTACATTTCGTAAATTGTATGTTTTTTTAGTAAAAAAATATATATTCCCTCCATCCCATTTTAATAGTGTTAATTTATTTTTTTTACATAGTTTAATAAAATTAGTAAAGAAGAATAAATCTAATATATTATTTTCTTAAAATACCTTTATATTAAAATTAAGAATATGACTAATCATTATATCATTACATTAATTACAATAATAATACTAATAGAAAGTTGCACCATTCAAAACATGAATCAAAGAATTAGTGAATAAAGTAGGTTATAATCACTGATGACAAAGTACATTAAATAAGAATATTTTAAAAAAATTAAAAATTGACTACATTTTCAATTAAAAAGTGAATTATAATTTAGAATAAATGAAAAAGAAAATAAAAACTATCAAAATAGAACGGAGTATTTTTGATACTATTTGGTGTATATAAACAAAGTTTATACTTTTGACAAATAGCCAAAAAAGAAGGCAAAATTTACTCGTCTAGCAAGATAATTCAATTCCTCACGATCAAAATATGTAACCAAACAAATATAACATCAGTATACAATCGCACTAAACACATTTATAACTGTCCCCATTCCTCAAAGTGCTCAACTAAAAAAGATTGTAGTGTATCTTCTACGGTTCAACCTCCTCTTTTTCTTTTTTTTTTTATTTATCATCTTGTTTGAACCGGGTTTGAAACCAAACCTCTCCTCGGGCGAATAGATTTTTTTTTGTTTTTTTTGGGGGTTTTTTAAAGGGGGGGGGGCGGTCTGAGCACCGTTTTGAAGTTTGAACAGAAAGCCCACCGTTTGACTTTTGGCTGACGCGATGAAATCATGTTGCCACATGTCGTATCTCCAAAACTGATCAATTATCGACTTGGTTTTTCATTTCGGTTGTTCATTCCCGACGATTTATCAAAACAAGGTGCAGGGGAAAAAAGCTATAGTACATAGGTACTTCACCACCAAATTTTTTAAGTCAACCATATATGGTGTGTTTCTATCGGAAATCATTTGAAAAAAATTGTTTAGAATTGTACTATAACATTCTTTTATGACATAACGTATGTAAGATAAAAAGAAAATTAAAAATTATATTTATAATGTATATTGAATAATATTTAAAATTTTTTTTACAAATCATACTAACCAAATAGAAGAAATATCTTACTCCCTCCGTCCCATTGTTAATGTCATATTTCCACTTTTTGCTTGTCCCAAAATTTGAGTCACTTTGAAAAAGTCAAATCACTTTTACAATTATTTTCCAGTTATACCCTTCTATTGACAAGTCAAGATTGCACTAACCAATTCTGATGGACCCGGCCACAACACATCATCAGAAGTTATACCCTTCTGATTGTCTTTGCCTTTTAGTCAAAGTGACTTAATGGCAAGTGGTCCCACCAATTTGTTGTTTCACTCCACAAACAGCAAAGGGTACGCTTGGAAGAGTTAGATAAGCCTGTCCCGTAATGCTACTGTACATAAAAAGTGCATTTCCCAAAAAGCGTCCCAAAATTTGGGACGGAGGGAGTATCTCTTTATTACTCCGTACTATATTTTAGGTATTTCCACCCACCAACTTCTGAGTTGTAGATACTTTTTCGATTGTTTGAAATCCCCAAGGATTAGTATTTCTACCTTCGCCTTCTGATTTGTAAATACTTTCCATATTATTTAAATGACATTGGAGGGAGTGTTATATTGCTCCAACAGTGTCACTTGACACTCTCAAACTTTAAAAATAATAATTAGACTTCAAAAATTTTTTTGTAACATTTGAAATCCATTTCAAAATATAGTATTAAAAAACTCATTTTGGGAGAGAGAATTCAATTTTCTTCCAATATTGCCCTTTTCTTGTGATTTCTTAATTGTCATAACACATCAAATTTATCTTTTAATTTTTATAAATTGATCGATGTAGTTCTTTAATAAAAATTTAAAAGTTAATAAAAAGATCAAAAAACTCGTTAATAGTTTTTATGTCATTGGTTAGGACAAAAAATGTTAAATTACGTAAAATTACGAATGATTTATAATACTCTTAAAAATAACTTGCAATAATTTACAACCATGATAATACCTTTTTGCACTAGTTTAAAAAAAATTATAAACAAATTTATATATAATTTTTAGTGTGTTGCATCTTTTTAGTTTTCAAGCCGTCAATTTGGAAAAAAAATTGAAAACTCAAAAATATGTATATGATTTATAAAACTCCTTAAATTAACTCAAAACATTTTAAGTAAAGAAAATATTATCCTTGTAACTTACAGAATTTTCAAATAAACTTTCAAATATTAACTTTTGGTAATTAAAAAACATGCTATATTTTTTCCAATAAGAATAAACCTTCATATTTTTTGTTTGTATTTTTCAATACCTTCATATTTTTTGTTTGTATTTTGCAATATTCTTACATTTTGGTAATAAAAAGTATGACAAGAAAAGGGTAATTTTAGAATGAGATTAAATTTATTATCCTAAAATGGATTTTTTCATATTATATTTTAAAATGGGCTGTAAATGATACAAAAAACTTAAAGTAAGGGAGGCAAGTCAGATTTTTCAAAATTGAAAGGTACCAAGTGAAAATAATAGAAATCTCAAGGGAGGTTTTGAAATTATCCCAAAAAAATGATCAAGTTCAAATCAGATTTATATGCAAGGGACTACACAAAGATTCATATGCAAGGGTTGAAATTAAATAAGCGTACCATACAAAAAAAAAAAAAAAAAGTAGCTATGTTGATTGTTCATACACCGTACTTAATAGATTTCAAGCAAAATTAACATTTCACACTTAAACAATCCATAATTTCGCAAATACATTTTCCAAGAGAATTCATGAAATATTTGATATCTTGCATTAAACATGGGAACTAGCCTTAGGAATCATCAAACAAAATATATGAAGCATAATAGCAATTAAAAACGAGTGAGGATATTGGTCCTAACACTACAAGAAAAAACTGAATTAGTGGCACCAATTTAATGGCACTTTTTTTTTTAAATGCCACGATTAAGACTTTTAATGACACCTTTTGGAAAAATTTTCACTTCTTTCACTTCATAAAAAATGCTGCCTTAGTGGCACTTGTCATTAAATACAAATTTAGTCACACTTTACTGGCATTTCACCTAAAGTGTCATTGTGTCACAAGTTTTATTGGCATTTTTTTGGAAAAAATAAAATAAATAAATAAAAAATAAAATATAGTTGCCTAATTGATGAGGTTTCTTCCCCAATTTTCTCTTCTTTCTACTGATAAATATTGGCGTAATTCTTTCAAACATTAAAATTCAGTCTTTTTTTTCTGAATCTAGCATTCCCTTGGAATCTTTATCCACAACCCTATAATCTCGGTCTTGCTATCATCTGCCATCACAAAGAATCATTAGAAGGTACTACTTTTCTCTGCGGACAAAATAATCATTATAGATTTTTGTTTGCCTTTCAATTCTATTTTGTGTGACTACATGTTGAATCTTAAGGTGGAAGATTATCATATTTTTGTTTGAATTGAGTGGTAAGCATACCTGGAAATTGGAAGGGTTTTGGGTGGGTTGATGTTGGGTTTTCATTTAAATGGGTTACACCTAACCTATCCAACTTTAGGTTAGGTTAATTTTGGGTTGGGTCATATTGGGTTATCTCAAATCCATGACCCAAATATGACCCAATATATTAAATAATAGATTTTGATATATAAACTCTCTTAAATATATTTTCACATACAAAAAAAAAAATTCACACACATAAATACATTTTCACATAGATAGATATATTTTCACACACTAAAACACTCACAGATACAAATACACACTCACTTTTTAAGTTCTTTTGAAATACATTATTTTTACACATACAAACACACTAAAATACACACTAATATACTATCACAAATACACACACATACTAACTGTTTAAACTACTTGGACCCAATAACACTTTAAAGAAAGTTATAAACTGAAATTTTGACCCAAAAAGTAAACACAAAAGAATCATGCATGATAACACATCTAAGCCGTTGTAAATGGAGAAATTAGAAATAAACACAAAAGGAATCATGTTGCATCCTAAAAGATAACTTCCGAATTTGCATCTGAAATTTATTTTGGATATCTCACGAGTAGAATTTGGCATTTGATCCTCCGTTCAACATTTTTGTGTTATACTCCATATTACGCCATATATCCTTCACGATTAGTTAGCCATTCCTATGATCCTTATTATGGGTGTCACCTAATTCATAGTGTAACATGAAATATAATTCTAGTAAAAGTTTAACGAAGAATGCCAAGACTTAAATTATTCTTCTCTTATTCAAGAAAAACTTTAATCCGCTTGAGAGTCAAATTTGACGCTAACCAGAAATCTGGGTAGTAATATTTATAAAAAAAAAAGTGAAAACTAAAACCCAATGCAAGTTGGCTCTTAAAAGAAAAAATGTTTTTTTATTTACGAACTGGACAGAGTTAGGTAGAAGAACAAAGGCCGCCTAAACTCCTTCCGATAACATACCAAAACAGACTAATATTAATCAGCAGGACACTAGTATAAGAACAAATTAATTTGCACAAACTAGAGAAGACAATAGTATAAAAACAAGTTTTACATCTCTTTCAAATGAAAGTGGAAGTTGGGTAATGGGTACTCAACACAAATACCCAACCCGCCCAAAATATATCTGGGTTTTTATTACCCAACTCAAAATTGACCCAACACCCAAATTATCCAATCCAACCTCTGAAATTAGTGGGTGGGTTGGGTGGGTTGTTGGGTTTTGGGTATAATTGCCAGGTCTAGTGGTAAGCAAAGAGAGATTATTCTAAGGTTAAAATCTTCTTTCTTCCCTAATCTTTGTATAATTGGTTATTGGTTATTGTTACAGTTTTAATAAGAAAACTTGTCCTATATTCCTATATGAGGTAGTACTTACCCAATTCTTACAGACAGCATTTTGTCAGAGTTAGGTGAACTAGCACATCGTCATACTTTCAACAATAATACTTGGCAGCGAAGTGTTGAAAGCTTATATTATAAATTTCTTTTTCATTTCAAGAAAAGTGATAAATTTTCAAGGGATAAATTTTCAAGGAACATAATTAATACTGGGCTAGACCAGCAACAGCATGTAACAATTAAGGAAAATTCTATGGTGATTTCAAATCCAATACTTGTCATTCAGTAATTGATAGAACATATTACGCAGCTAACTCTTACCTAAATGCTTGACAACCTGCTATAATAGGTTATGGTTATCATTTATATGAGAAATCTATATGGTATCATATAAGATATTAAATTAGAAAATAAACTACTAATTTGTTTGTTAAAATTTTATTATATTTTAAATATTTTTTTAACAACACAATAAAGGAAAGTACCATAAGGGAACCATACATTATTGTTTCATAAAAAAAAATGGTAGTACCAATTCCATTTTGCAAATGCCACATAAAAATTAAAAATGAAATAAGACTTAAGAAAAATCATATTATAAGCTATTGATTGTGGCCATAATAAATCAAAATTATAATCGAAAATCAACAGCTGTTATGTAAGACAAAAAATAGTAGTTGTATTAATGATCATGAAATAGTTGTAAAAGACAAATAAAAGTAGTATGAAAATAAAACATAGTATTGTCAAAATTAATAAAAGTTATTGTTCAATGGCTTGACTGATATTGCTATCAAATATGGGGAAAACCACATCTTATCTAAATAATCGTTGTAATTTTCTTCGCTGTTGGTTGTAATAATGATCATAAAATAGTTATAAAATACAAATATTTAAGTGATGTGTATGTGGCGGCATTCTCTTGCAAACTGTGGTGGCAGTTTAGGACGGACTCATCGCTTTGGCAAGTTTTCTACAGGCTAAATACTGCAGAGATCTTCACCCATGTCAGGTTGAGCTGAGTCGGCAGGCCTCGGGGACATGGCGGAGGATGTTCGGTGTTAGTCGGCAAGTGGAGTTGTCTATGGTCTAGCTGATCCAGGAGGGAACTTGTCATTTTTGGTATGATAATTGGTTGGGAACTGGCGCATTGTTTCTTAAAACCACAGTGCATCCAACATTCTCTTTCAAAAATTTTATTACAAATGGGAAGTGGGATGCAAGTTTGCTCTCCTGGGTCATTACTCTTGACCTTCTCCCTTCGGTTTTACATCATCCGGTTCCCCAGCATGGGCGGGCGGATGACATCGTTTGGAGCTTGTCTTCATCTGGCAAATTCTCTCTATTATCGGCGTTCGAGGAGATACGGCAAGGCCGAATCTCCTCATTTGTTCTATCTCACATCTGGCATTGTCGTATTCCGACAAAGGTGTCCTTCTTCATGCTGCGCTTGTTGATCGGATGACTGCCAATCCCAGACGTCTTTGGTAAGATTGGATTTCATATGCCTTCCAAATGTTTCTACTGTCATAATGGAGCAAATGAGACATTGGAGCATCTCTTCTCGGAGGGACAGATCGCGATAGTGGTATGGCCCTATTTTACTGGCTTAAGTGGGCTCCAGACTGTCGTGTCAACTTTGCGGGCTCGGGTAGTGGGTTGGTGGATAGTGGGTCCGAGAGCTGAGAAAACGCGCATACTCTTCAGGATTTTGCCTTGTTATATTTGTTGGCACATATGGAAGGCAAGGAACCAAGCAGTATTTGAGGAGACTCGGATGTGCGCGGTCACTATCCGACAAGCCATTATGTCAGACGTTGCGGCAGAACTGAAAATTCACTTTAATCATAGGCTTGGAAAGGTCACGTTTCCCCAGCTGTATAACTGGTCGGGTCAACAAGAGAGCGGCATCAGCTATCAAATTGTACGGTGGCAGGCAAAGAAACAGGGAGATTTAATGCTGAATACGGACGGGTGTTCCAAAGACAACCCAGGTTGGAATGGTGGGGGAGGGATATTGTGGGATTCTTCGGGCAGCCCGGTATTCGCTTACTCGGCATTCTTTGGGAGAAGATCCAGATTGCACGCGGAAGCTCTGGCAATGCTAACGAGGCTGCAGCTATGTGTAGAGAAGGGTTTCATCCGTGTTGACATCCAATCGGATTCTCAGGTATTGGTGGGAATTGTACAACACCGCTTTCGATGCCCGTGGCAGATTCGTCGAGAAATAGAGCAGATCTGGCAAATGGTGGGAGATGTGACGCGGGTTTCTCATTGTTTCCGAGAGGCTAATCGTGTGGCGGACATTCTGGCTAACGAGGGTGTTTATCATCAACAACGTGCTTGTACTGTCTATGAGCATATCCATAGTTATCCAAAACTAGCTAGGGGGGAATCCCGCCTGGATAGGCTAGGCATGTCAGCTGTTAGGAGGACATCAAGGGAGGGAGATTGACCGCTGATATTCAAAGATCATCCTTCACATTGACTGGAAGAGCTGAAGTTGAAAAGGGAAGATTTAATCTTAATTTTAGATCTTAAATGCTTAAAATTTTCACTATGATGTAAATTTGTTGTTGAATTGTGGGTTGCTGGTAGGGAGTTTTGTCCCTTTTTATGGGGAAACTTTACCGAAATTTTTATTAAAAAAAATAATAAAAAAAGTAGAAAAACAACTAAAATTTTTAATATCTAAAAAATTAATAGGCAATAGTGTTAATACTATAAAATTTTGTAACATCTAAAAATTATTAGGCTATAATACTATGAAATACTAAAAAAGTATAAAAATCAAAACTAAAATTTGTTATCCAATTATTTGATTAATAACGTTTTTGAGAATAGGGTAAAAAGTACCAATTCTTTTTATCTCAAAAACTATTCTACCACCTAATGCACAATGTCAGATTTGAACTCCTGATCTTGTGCACTCCCTAGGACCAAAGCCCAGTGGTTTCTTAAATTTTATTCACCAAAGTAAAACATGAACCGATGCATCCTGCTCCAGCCAGTCAAACGCACTCCCACTTAAGGATATGAATTAGTATAGCTGCAAAAGGATAGTCTTTCGAGCAATCGTCTAGTTCAAGTAAACTTGTAGAACCAAAAGATGCTCGAATCCGAGTTCAAATAGCGTCCTGGAGCACAACGTTATATGTGGTCACACGTAGAAGTATGGGACCTCAAACTCAATCTTGGAAAATCAAAACTGAAGCATTCAAGTGGGATTGACTTAGTGAGAGAACCTCGACTGCACTCCTTGGTAGACATGGCCATGGTCCACAATCGCTAGTTGTGATTTTAAAATCCAGTTCTGGTTCTTCTAAAAGATGGAAATGGGACTGTTACGATTATTGAACCTCCAGTTCCGATTTTCTTTCAATTACGGTTCTAATTCTTTAATTCTTAAACACTTGTTATAAAATTGATTCTAAAAAAATATGACAATGAATGTTTTATTGTATTATCATGTGTAAGGAAAAAGAAAAATTGACACAAATTTTATGAAAAAAAAAATCTCATTGTTCATTAAATTAGATTGATCTTAGATTTAGATTAGTTATACAGTATAAACTTACTAATAGAATAGGTCAATGGGTTGTTGGGCTAGAATTGAAACTATTGGTATTAAGTCCCGAATATTGATATTGAACTCTAAACTAGTCAAATAAGTTTATGTGGTAAATATTTTTTTAGACGGTTTGAATGGATTTTAAACCACCGATTTTGGTTCCAATTTAAAATTTTGGTGAATCTAAACTTGAATATTTAGTCACAATTGTGACTTCAATTCCGATTCTCAAAATCCAGTTCCAATTCCAGTTCAATAAACCATCGAGGCGATATCGATCTGGTTTTGGTTCAAATTTGAACTGTGGCCGCTGTACTCCTTGGGGCATCAAGATGATTCCGAACCTCATATTGGCTAGGTTGAGCCAAGAATATAGTACAAAACTACGACTTGGTCTTTTTGCATCCAACCAAACAATTGAACGAACCCGTAGGGTATAGATTTGACTAGGTGCAGCAAGTCTTAAGTGTCTCGCTCTAATAAAATACCATCTGGATTGTATGATTGAAATAATGACCAAAAGACTAAGTTGCAATTCGTTGTTGCTAACTCCTTCCGATGTCATGTCACTAGGCTTTTACTAGTCAAGTGGAAAGAAGCCGAAGGATATGTCTTGTGCCGCGTGTGCGGCTTGATCAGACCGTAGCTTCACTAGAAAGTCAGAATGGGCAGTTTCAAGTGGTTCTTGTGTCTAAATTCTTTGCTCCAACCTATTACGTGAAGTCCCAAGAGGGAGGAAATGTTCAAACTCCCTCTTTTCTTGACTTATATGTTTTACTTCACCACTTTGACCTTTTAAGCAAAGGAGGAACCGTTGGGGCAGCTATTCCCCAGGTTTCTCTGTTGGCTGGCAAAGCAATGAAGAAATGCATTGTTAGCCAGCCCGTTTTGGGTGACAATAAAATAGTAATTATTAATGGGGAAAAAGTCAGTTCATAAGGATGAAATATTCCATATATTTGTGTACATTAACACTACATTTGTATATAATAATGCTGTAATCAACACAATGCCGGACGAACAGCACTTATTAAAAAAAGAAATAAGAAAAATTCTTACAAGCTCAAGGTTTGGAATGAAAATAGGACTAGCCATCTATTAAATGTTTTCATAATGCTTTTGACTAACAAATTTCTTTATTCTTGGGCATTAAAAAGTAAATTAAGAAACATTTCTCCACCACCTATTGAACCACTATATATATACATAGCATACCAAGATCCATGGCCAAAGCACTAGAGAAAGAAAGATGGGATCAGGGGAAAACAAAGTAGTTCTGCATGGAATGTGGGCAAGCCCTTATGTGAAGAGAGTAGAATTGGCTCTGAAAATCAAAGGCATACCCTTTGAGTATGTGGAAGAAAATTTGAGGAACAAAAGTCCACAGCTCCTCAAATACAATCCAGTGCACAAAAAGGTCCCCGTTCTTGTCCATAATGGAAAGCCAGTATGTGAATCACTCGTTATTCTTGAATATCTCGATGAAGTCTGGTCAACTGGACCTCAACTCCTGCCTAAGGAGCCATATCAAAGAGCCAATTTTCGTTTTTGGGCTGCATACATCCAACAGGTATGACTATATTTTGTTTCAACAAAATTCCCTCTTGTCTCGTTAAAATGTGCATAATTAACCTGTGTTAGTGCAGTTGCTAGAGAGCATATTCAAACTCTTCAACGCTGACAAGGAAGCACATGAGAAACCCCTTCAAGAAGTGCACGAGAAGTTGAGGAATTTGGAAGATGGTGTTAAGGAATTCTACTTTCCTGAAGGAAGTCCTAATCATATCTCAGCTGAAAACTTGGGGATCCTAGATGTTATGCTGGTTTCAGTCCTAGGTCCCTTCAGGGCAAAAGAAGAGGCCTTTAGTGTGAAGATTTTAGATCCTGAGAAGAATCCACTTATTTTCTCATGGATTCAAGCTCTTATTGAGCTACCTCTGGTCAAGGAAGTCGTCCCTCCACATGACAAGATGGTTGGGGTTCTTCAGTTTCTAAAACAAAGTGGCTTCAAATTCTAAGCTAAATTCCCATCCAAGTTTAGTATTTTATGTTTTCATTCACGGCTACAAGTCTAGTTTGTAGAAGTTCCTGCAGTGTGACTTCACTTTGTTGTTTATGTTAATTGAAGCCACTACCCACTACTTAATTGGCTTTATTCTAATAAATAAGGGATTAATCTTCTATCTATTAACATACTATATATTATCACCGTAGATATATGACAACTAATTCGAATTTGAATAAAATATTAATGATACTTCAATTATTATTAATATCAATACGTCTTCTTGACAATGTTCAAATAAGGCCCTTAAATAATTTCAAAAGAGAAAGTGCCAATTCTACATTTTCAATTTTCAATGTTCAACACGCATTTGCTGCCAGTGAACTCGAGTTTTAGAAAACGTCCTTCTGAGGTTCAGCAAATAATCAATGCTCAATAAACAACTCATCAAAGTCGACAAGCAATGGATTGAACTGTTGTCAACGCTTGACATACTAATTTCCAATATCAAATAAATAAGATGTTAGGTCTGGTCCCAAGAAATTGGCCAACGAGAATAATAGGATTTTTGAAAATTCAATAATGACAATAACAAAATAAATAAATCAAATAGAGAGAAACAAAATTTTATATGGTTCGGTCCAATTAATCTACGTCGCAGATTTACTATAACAAAAAGAGAGTACAAAATCTTAAAAATAATTTCTAGGCCCAATAGATACTTAAAACTAAAAACACAAAGAAGTCTAAATAGCACAAAATGCCTAATGACCCAAAGGCCCATAACTTGTTCTTTTGATTTAATGCCTAACAAAATTTCTCTTGAACTGGGGCGTAGGTTCCCTAAAATTCTTTTGGACTGGTGCACATGGAACTTGGATTGGTGCCCTTAGTACACTTAGGTTCTATTTGATAACTCAGTTCAGCACTTAAACTTAATGGGTTCAGATCTTAATATATTTAGACCGTTTGATAACAAAAAATTGAACATTTGAATTAATTAAATGGTACTGAATTTTTCAACCAAAATTAAGGCTCTATTTGATAACCCAATTCAACATTTCAACTTAATGGATTCAGATCTTAACCAGTGTTTTGAAAATTGGACCGGATCAGTCGGTTTGATCGATTGAACCGCGAACCGACCATGGTACCGGTCCGGTTCTATACTAAAGTTGACTTTGTAAGAAAACCGATCAAACCCATCAAAACCGGGTCGAACCAGTGGTTTCCAGTTTTTCAACTTTCCCCTCAATATTTTTTTAAATTTTGCAAAATATAGATATTTTTTTTAAATTTTGCAAAATACAGCTACCAAGTATCAAACTCAAAACCTTTGTGATAGAAGACTAATGTAGTAACTATTGTACCATCACATCCTATTAGTCTTTTTTGATAACTCATTTATATAAAACAAACATCTTTCTTTCTTTTCTCCGTTTTCCCTACAAAATCTCTTCCTCTCAGGGCTCTTTATTTCTAATCTTCAACTCTCTCTCTCTCTCATCTTTTTTTTTGTCACTCCCTTTTTAATCAAACCTCTTTAGTTTTAATTTATTGATGTTTCTTCCATCTTTTAATTTTGTTTTTATCCATTAAATTGAAAAAAATTAAAACAAGAATTATTTTTCTTTAACCCTAAAGACCAATTATTAAATGCCACAACCACTTACTTTTATCTCATTTTTTGTTTTTTATCAAGTTTGCATTTCTATTTTCAATTCTCCTGACTTCCTTCAAACTCCAAAACTTCTTTTAAAGTCACAATGTCTAAATTCCCATAGACGTGAATTTTGTATAATTTTAAAATATTATGGTATTTTTTGGTTGGATTTAAGATTATTTTTTGGTAGATATAATTGAGATTGAGATAAAATTTATTTGTTTCAACTTATAATTTAAAAAAATTATTTTTGAAAATCCAAGTTATTCGAAAATATTAAACTTTTCATCATATAAAGTTTTAAATCAATCCATTGCATGTCTTATTTTGCGCATATATATACATATTTATATAAATTATTTTTTAAAAAATCATTGAACCAGGGTTGAACCGATCTGACCGGTTGAATCTTGATCCGAACACCTCACCGGTTCAATTAACGGTCCAAGTTTTAAAACATTGATCTTAACATATATAGACTGTTTGATAATAAAAAATTGAACATATGAATTAAGTAACTAGCACTGAATTTTCTAGACAAAATTTGCTCCCAAAATTAAGTGATAACCTATTCACTTATTACTAAATATGTCTAATGTATTAGATTTAATACTTAACAATTCAATAATTTAATGGATTCAGACTTCAGATTACAGACTTCAGTTTTATCAAACTCACCATAAGTAATAAACTATTCACTTATCACTGAATGTGATATGCACTCAAATGTATTAAATTTAATACTTAACAATTCAATAATTTAATAGATTCAAATTTTAGATTTCAAACTTCAATTTTATCAAACGCACCCTTAAACTCACTTAAACCCACTATATTTATAACAACCATAATGAGAGATTTTTTTGTTAAACTCCCGATGTGAGATACAAAGACAAACTTAATACAAGACAGCAGGAAAGAGTGGAATTTAAGAATCTAGAAGAGAGAGGAGAAATTTGAATTCAAAATTTTCATATGGTCTCAATCTTTTGATACGGAGTATTTGACTTTATTACCATACACAAATAATATCAACGCTCAAAAGACGGAACCATTAGTCCTATTTAGCTGCCATTTTGTTTGCTTTTCTTTGTTGGCTAAATTTGCTAATGACTCCATTTATCTTGTATTTTGTAATTTGCAATGTGCAGAAATTGGAAAAAAAAAAGAAAAAAAAGGTCAAGATTGCTAGCACGACCGCAACTTGCTGCAACAAATTTCAATGGTGGTGGGGTCAAAAGATTGGCATGCAAAGACTTTTGTATAAGAAGCACACGAAACGAATATATGATTTAATAATTAAGTTCATTTGAAAGTTTATGTATGACTGGTTTATTTTATGTATGACTTTGAAAATGTTATGTCGCGTATAATACAATTTTCCCTCTATTGTACCTTTTCAAAAATCATAATTATACTACATAAAAAATTTCCAATAACATATCTTCCCCAGTTTCCTCTGCACGAGAAAAGCAGAAATATCTTCCCTAATAGCTGCTATGTTTTATTTAAAAAACAAGGGCATGCCGTTGAATAAATTCCTCACAGTTTGGCAGAAAATTAAAGTTAACTCAGGCTTTCAAATATATATTAAAGCAACCTTTGTGCCAAGATTGACTTACAATGTGCTTGTGGCATCTAAATCATTATTAAGCAAAGTTTTAGACCTTAGACTACTTTTTTCTTTTTCATGCCAAAGGTAGTTCATTTAGAACACTAGCATCTGGGAATCTTTAATAAATTATTTAGTTGTACAGGTTCATCTTATTATCTTCTGGTATTGGTACAGTCCCTTTGTTGAAGATGTTATTTTTCGTTTCCTCCTTGTGTAATCTGTACTTGCTGTTCTCTTTTAGTTTGCTAATAAAGCTCCTATTTTCCTGCACAATTAAAAAGTTATACAAGAAAGAGTGTATCGAAAAACATTTAGATAAGTAAGATAATGAAATTTTCCATTAATAAGAAATTAGAGCTAACAAACGAACAAATTTTTGTGGTGTTTACTTGCTTTTAAACTCTAAAATTTATGAAACATGCAATTACGATTCAGCACTGAGTGAGTTAGCTTTACTAGCCCAAGGTCCAGTAACTAGGAAACTACCTTTTATTTGCCTTTTCCCAACGTCCTACACACGAATTTGAAGTCAACTCGTCTAAGAAAACTTCTTCTTTGAGTTCAGTAAATAAATACGTCACATAATTTTCCATTGACTGTCCATGCAATCAGGATGCTGTTACTCTGCTAGGGGCCTTTTTTTTTTTTAAACGTTAAGATAATTTCATTCAGTGTAATGGAACTTACATGTGCGAGCAAAGGCTTGATAAACTGTACATTTAGTGTTCAATGACATTGAGGAAAATTCCATTCCTCATCCAAAAGAGTGCCTAAGGCATAGGAGCTAAGTTGTTTACTACTTTCCATACTATCTTCACTATCTGAACAAAAAGAGCACATGCGAAACACCTTCTTCATGTAGAAATGGCTTCAATCAAAGAAGCTATTCTGCTATCGGAGGATCTCTGTTGCGTTAATTGTCTCATTAGTTCCTTGTTCTGGAATTGGAGCTTAAGTTTACTCCACTGCTGTTCCAATGCTTTGCACAAGACAAGTTTGATTGCCACCACATCATCTAAGACTTTGTTTCCCAAGCTTCTCTCTTTAAGCGCTCATTTGGAGGTAGTCAATTCACCCCAAAATTTTGGAATATGCTTCTAGTTAACCACTTGTTGGATGGGTTGACTGGATTATTTCAGAAGATTTATTACGAGATGATTTAGGGTAGATGGCTCTTTGGTTTTATATTAACACTTTTTTAATTAGGCTGTTGAATTTATCAACATTCTGTGGAAAAAAGAAAAGAAAAGCATTTCTTAGTCGGGAGTATATATTGCATCACATATGGAAGGAGAGTATTTTTAAGCGAATGCTACAAATAATTTAGTCTTAGTATGCCACATGGAGTAACTTTTCAAACATATTCTTTGGAAGAATTTGGTAAATTATTGTAGGGTGCACCACTGTACACCTTTCGGTGACCTCTGGCCTACTGCCACGCCTATATCTTATATTTCACTTGATAGCCAACTCGCCCGACAGAGAGTTAGTTGTAGCATGGTTCTTTTCAAAAAAAAAATATATATTGTAGCATGGTTTCTATTGATTTGGCTTTTAGCCTCTCCATTTGTCCCAACAAAAATTACGATTGTAATTAGCTTATATATATATATTTCTACAAAGAAATCAAAATTATTGAATATAAAAGGAAAACAAAGAAGGGTTCATTGGGAATTGTACTACTCTAAACATAGAGAATTTGCACTTAAATTTGAGATGAGCTCAAATCCTTTCATTTTTTTTTAATTTTTTAATAAGGAAATAGTGAGATTTAAAAGGCGGAGAGGAGGAATGAATTTGAATCTAGAATCTTTAATTTCTGGAACCTAACTTTTGTTAAATGACATTAACATTGCTACAGTTAAGGTGTATGCTTCTACTGTTCAGGGAACAGAATATGACTGTCACAAACTTTAAAGGAGCAAACTGTTATTAACCCTTGATTTTTCAAGAAAAGAATCTAAGAGCAAAATGACTGTGAGAGCGAGTCTTCTCTCCGGTGTTTGTGTTTCTCCGTGCAATTTCCACCGACCCATGTGAGTTTCAAGATTTTTTAAGTCAAACTGAATTAAGTTAATAATCAAACTTTGGAAAGTGATCAGATAGCACTTACTGATGAAACCCACTTGTCTTTTATATGCTACTAAAATACTTCATATCCACTTAATCTCTTAAAAATGGACAAGGACTCAATTCAATTGCTTTTTGTACGGTTCCGTCCAATTACTGTACATTTTTAAAATTTTTAGTGCACAAATACATTATAATTTCGCACTGAATATATGCTAAATATTTTATTTAGAATGTAATAATGTAAGTAATTATACACCAAATGTCAAATATTTTATTTAGAATGTAATAATGTAAGTAATTATACATCAAATAATATAAAAATCTTAATAACCACACGAACCAAACCAGACCCCAACTGCAGTGGCTCCTCTCCCCGTAATAATATGTACTCTCTCCGTCCCACTTTGATAGTTCTGGTTGTTTTTCACACAATTTAAAAAAAGTAGTTAAGTTTATTAGAACAATCAATTTAGGTAGTTATTTTCCTAAAATACCCTCACATTAATTAGAGTACAACTTTATGGGAATTTGAAATCATATTCTTTTGTTGGAGTTTCATTAGAAAAATTGTGGGAATATGGATGGTTTTGAGAATTTTCACTCATGGTTTGTAGCCAATGATGACATAATTTGTTTCTCTCCTGATATAAATAAGCTTAGAAAATCTAAATGCATTAAATGTGGTAGGTTTATAGTAACAATAACTTACATTAAATAAGGGCATTTTAGAAAAATTAAAATACAACTACATTTTTTAATTAGAAAGTGGACTACAATTTGGGACAGACGAAAAAGAAAAACAGGACTATCAAAGTGGGACGGAGGGAGTAGTACCAACAGCTATATTCAATTCATTCTTGGGCATCGAAAAAGCAGAGAGACCTCTTTTTCTCATTTTCTCTTCTTTTACGAGACAGGGTAGGAAACTTGCTAGGGAAACTGTTAAAACCTTATATGATACTAGTACCTATAGACATCATCAAGATCCAAGGCTGAAGAATTTGGTTAGAGAAAGAAAGATGGGAGAGGAAAGCAAAGTAGTTCTGCACGGAATGTGGTCTAGCCCATTTGTGAAGAGAGTGGAATTGGCTATGAAAATCAAAGGCATACCCTTTGAGTACGTTGAAGAAGAATTGAGCAACAAGAGTCCATTGATCCTCAAATACAATCCAGTGCACAAAAGGTCCCTATTCTTGTCCATAATGGAAAACCAGTATGTGAATCACTCGTTATTCTTGAATACATTGATGAAACCTGGCCAGGTGGACCTCAACTCCTGCCTAAGGATCCATATCAAAGAGCCAAAGTTCGTTTTTGGGCTGCTTACATCCAACAGGTATTTATCTTTCATTCCAATAAATTTTCTTCTCGTCTGATAGATATGTGCACAATTAACTCTTATCAGTGCAGCTACTAACGAGTATGGCCAGACTCTTCAATGATGGCAAGGAAGCACAGGGGAAAGCCCTTGAAGAAGTGCATGAGAAGCTAAGAAATTTAGAAGATGGTATGAAGGAATTCTACTTTCCTGAGGGAAGCATTAGCCCTGATCATGTACTTGCTGAAAAGTTGGGGATCCTAGATATTATGATGTCTGCAATCCTAGGTCCCTTCAAGGCACATGAAGAGGCTTTTAATGTGAAGATTTTAGATCCTGAGAAGAATCCACTCATATTCTCATGGGTTCAAGCTCTAATTCAGCTGCCTGTGGTGAAGCAAACTGCCCCCCCTCATGACAAGTATGTTGGGCTTCTTCAGTTTCTAAAACAAAGTGGCTTCAAATTCTGAGCTATATTCTGGTCCTAAATTTAATGCTTTGTGTCGCAGCCAGTGGCCGTTAACGTAGTTTCTAAGAAATTTCTGCAATGAGAGTTCACTTTGTCATGGATGTTCATTCGTGTAACTGCCCTTATTTTGCTTGTTTTCAATTATATGAAGCCAATAAATATCTCAAAAGAGAAAGTTAAGTTGAGACTTGCAATTCAATATTCTACACGGGATAGGGGCCACAAATTTGCCCATACTCACATGGCGTGAAAAAATACAAGTCATATTTTTTAAATGTAAGATTAATTAGGAAAAGTGAATAAATACAAAAAATTGTGGGTAAGATTAAAGAGGGAAAGTATATAAATACAAGTAAGGATAATAACTATTAATATATGTATATATATGGTAAGTTAAGTCAATTGTAGGTATATTAACTAGTACCCATTTGGCACCCATTAGGGAAACCCTTTTTTATTTATTATTCTTTGAGGTCAAAGATTTTAACTTTAACAATATGATTGTATCCAATTTGAAATCCAGTAAGATGTTGGGAAAAGGAAATTGATAATAGGAATGGTAGCTCCATCAGGAAAGCAAAAATTACAAAATAAAGTTAGGAAATTTATTCAAAGTGTTGTGATACTTCATGAGTTTCCCTTTTTTTGAGCACAAAGGTGTGGGATTTGCTAGATAATATTCTAGAGCAAACTATATTTGGTTTTGAATTATTATATATCGTATGGGGATAACTACACCAGAGTCCCAAGTTCTTTGGATATAGTAATTGTTTATTACCCTAAATATAGAAAATATATATACTTTGTTCCGAGACCCCATTTTTTGTGACTATTTTGATTACAAAAAAGAAAGAATTGACCTCATTCTCTTCATTTTTAAGCAGTATCGGTATTATTGACAGGGATAAAATGCATATTTCGATCTAAGAGCTAAATAAAATGTCAGTCTCTAGTTCTGAGTTTTCGCCATTCATTTTCTCACCTACATACCCTTAATACCAATGTCTAAAATTAAATCCCTTGCAATTATGGTAATTACTTGGAACTTTTTCCAATTCCAATATCTTCCTTTTATTCAGTAAAATACCTGAATAAAATGGAGTGCGTATTGGTCCTTAAATTACAATGAAGCAATACACATGATGAATAGGAAATATTTTGATTCTAAGGGAAAGATTGCAAACATATTATTAAGCACTATGTATTATTTCCATAATTCATGTGTGTACAAAAAGAGGTAAAAACCATCATAGATGTGCTATTAATAATAATAAATTCAAGGCTATTAAGCTCAAAGGAAATGGTATGACGATTTGCTCAAAGCTTGGCTTGAGAAAAGTGAGATTAAAAAAAAATTGATAAACAATGAAATTAACTTTTTTCTTCAAAACGTTAGATGATTTTATTAATCAACTGTAACTTTATAGTATTTGGACAAAGGTTCAAATTTTCTATACAAAATGTGCAACCTGGCACTCAGAGCAGGGAAGAATCCTCTCCTCATCACAAACTATGCTTAAAGCACTTAGATTAAGCCTTATACATAAATCCATATTACTGGCATTATCTAAACAAAAATAGCACATATGATGGTGATTTCTCAATGATCATTGCCGCAGTCTATCATGAAAAGGGAAACGACTAAAAGGTGAAAAAAGGCCTACGGAAGGTGAACGCTGGGAGAAGGGGGAAATTTGCAGCATATTTTTACCCTAGGTAAAGTGTAGATTTGGAGTTATCAGTGTAAAGAATTTTTTTTTTTTTTTACATTAATAGGATGGGTGCATTAAATATTTTTTTTATTTTATCAATTGGCAATGATTGGAGTGATCAAACAGCTTTTATATATGACTGAAAATACTTGGAATATCAGTATGGGATATTCTACTAACACTCCCTCGCAAATGTGACTTGACAAATGAGTTTGAGCCAATAGAGAAAGATACAAGTTACGAGTGAAACTAAAAATGGGGTGACAAACAAACCATGATCCAACTTTGGTACCATGATAAAGAAGTTGAACTTCCATTTGAAAACCAATTGGCAATAAAATGGAGTGGCCCAATAGCTTTTATTTTTTTATTTTTTTTTGTCAAACGACAACATTTACTTTACTCCTATTCTAACCTATTCTAAAGAGAGAGGAGGTCCAACTGGGCCAATTAGAGATACTGATAGAGACTGAACCACCATTGTACCATATGAATATATTACGCACCCATATGAATTTTGAAGAAACCACATATCATGACACAATGATATGAGATATTCTACTAGCGCATTTAAATTTTAAATTCTATCTGTACACATTATGGCATATATCCATTCCAACTAGTAACTAGTGTAAAAAAAATCTTTACACTGGCAGTGCGTAAGAATTTAATTTATGTTTTATCGAGTCTTAAAGTGTGAATTTAAATCGAAAGAGTGCGGACTTAGACTCTTCTACATACATACATAGATACGGTGCTTCTATATATACTTTTGCTAACTTCAATTATACCAAGGAATGTATGTACTAAAACAACACGTGTAAACAAATGCGATAATAACATTAAAGTAATACAGATTCCATGTCCTATTGATCTTTCATTAGTGTCCTTACCAAAGCTTAAAATAGATGCTTCCGTTTTTGTCATTTTCTTTGCTTTTGTGTATTAATAGAGTCGACGATCAATCATGCGGCGAATGTATCAAGCCACTAGACTGCACCTAACACTGCAAGCTCCAAGGCCAAGGCATCAGTCAAAGAAAGATGGGAGAGGAAAGCAAAGCAGTTGTACATGGTACCTGGGCAAGCGCTTTCACAAAGAGAGTGGAATTGGCTCTGAAAATCAAAGGCATACCTTTCGAGTATGTCGAAGAAAATCTGAGGAACAAGAGTCCTTTGCTCCTCAAATACAATCCAGTTCACAAAAAGGTCCCTGTCCTTGTTCATAATGGAAAGCCAATATGTGAATCAGTCATTATTCTTGAGTACATTGATGAAACCTGGCCTAGTGGAACTAAACTCCTGCCTCAGGAGCCATATCAAAGAGCCAAATTTCGTTTTTGGGCTGCTTACATCGAACAGGTATTCATGTTTCATTTCAAGAAAATTTCCCCTCGTCTTATAAATAGATGTGCTTCATTAACTCGTAGTGTTGCAGCTGCTAGAGAGCGTGGCTAAACTCTTCAATGCTGAAAAGGCAGCACAGGGGAAAGCCCTTGAAGAAGTGCATGAGAAGCTGAGAATTTTGGAAGATGGAGTGAAGGAATTCTACTTTGTAGAGAAAAGTCCTGATCATGTCCATGCTGAAAAATTGGGGATGCTAGATATTATGATGGTTGGACATCTAGTTGCCTTCAAGGCACAGGAAGAGGTTCTTGGTGTGAAGATTATAGATCCTGAGAAGAATCCATTCATTGCCTCGTGGATTCAAGCTCTAATTCAACTGCCTATAGTAAAGGAAACACTCCCGCCTCATGACAATATGGTTGGTCTGCTTCAATTTGTTAAGCAAACTGGCATCAAACTCATGGACAAAAGTCGCGGTCACGATCGTGGTCTTGAAAGCAAACTTCAATCTTCTACATAAGGCACAATGTAGCTGTTGAAGTCGCACATCGACTGATGAAAAGAAAATGAAAAAGGGAGAATTTGAGAGCGACTCAAGAATATAATGATTTTATGATTAATGTCATTACTGATTGAGACGGAAGTTTGGGAGATGAACTTTATCTAAAAGTACAAACAGAACCAATTAATGTAAGTCGGATCAAGACCATGCCAAATCGTCCTATATAGCTTGATCACATCATCACTAAAATCTTGCATTTACTACTAACACTCCTCTTCCTTTTGTCTTCTGCCACTATTCATTTCCTAAACCACTATTCTTCTTCCTTGTTCTCATTCAAGCCCTTCCTATGGATAATTCGTCTCACTGTACAAGATACATAGCACCCAAAAGGGTTCCACAATATTCCGTAATTACTATTCGTGTCCATGATATGAACTTAATTTTTAAAATAATTTTCCAGGTCCAAATTTCTAGTACATAATCTAAACAATTAGAGAAATTTGAGAGGATTTCAAACTCTTCGTTTAATCCTTCAATTCAAATGCAGCGTTAAAAAAAAAATTAAAGAACTGCAAGTAGTTGAAACAGAAACCATTTACAAGTGCTTCACCATGATGACACTAGTATTTAATTGTCTTCGGCAAAGAACAAAATAAGAAACAAGGACTTGCCTTCCGCTTTTGCAAAAACTAAGCAAATCTATGACTTATAAAAATTCTTCGTTTCAGTGGAAAAGGATTTACAAACTCCCATTTCAAAAACTTTTTCCTGTGAATATTCATCCAGCATCCTCTTTGAAGTATCATATAAAGCAGAAGGTCAAAAAATACAAGCCAATACAGTTATCTTATGTAGAATTTCATCAAATGTTTGTGGAAGAATTCCACCACATTTTAACATTGCTTTGTTTTCTGATATGCATGTTTTACAAATACAATGCAATAGTTCCATTTTTCAAAAAAAAAATTAATAAATATACCAACCAAGCAGATGAATTTTATAAAAAATAATCCAAAGGTCACAGGAAATAAAATTCTTAGACCAGTTTTGGCCAGGTTTAACAATTGAGGAAAGATGTTCAATGTTCAAAAAGCCCAAGTTTTGCCAAAATTCTCCCCAGCCAATTGCAATTGTAGTAGTTACAAGAGATTGTTATTGAGTGTATGCATCATCGGATCAATTGGAAAGTCATTTCCTGAAAATTATTTATTTGAACCAAAAAAGATAGTACGAGTAAAAAAATGGGAATGTGAGACATGATTCTTGTATTATGTCTCTGTTCAATTATTTAATTTCAAGTCGATCAATTATTGATCACTATAAAATTTGGAATCCAGTTCAATAAAGCTGTAAATGGTCTCAACTAAGTCAGACAGGATAATCGAAGTTCGTTTCTGCAATTAAATATGTTGATACAATATGGAAATTTCATCATCTTCGTATGTAGTTAAATGTTTACTAGTGTGTATGGCCGGCTGCTGTATCCAATAATGACTCTTTGGGCATTAAAGTAACCGATGAATCGTGTTTCTGTCGTCTATTTATTGCCAAGAAAATCTGTTGGGTGACCTCATCAAAGGTATGTGATCGGCCCAGACAATGGCAACACAGCTGGCCCGCTTCCCAAAATATTCTAAAAACTTGATTGGAATTCTAGTATTTAACGACGTTGATCACCCTGCTTTCGTACCTCCAAAATGTATAAATTCTCCCCAAAATGGCTTTTGGATTTTGCACCCAACATTATTATTATTATTAATTATTTTAATAGTTCATTGCTTTTCCTTTATAAAAGTATTTTACAATCAACTGAATGCTTATTTTCCTCAAATTCTTATACAATTAGTATAACTCTTAGATAGCAATAAAAGAAATATCAATTTCCCTCACAAATCAACAATTAGGGTGCAATTTATAAAATTCAAATTTGAAAACTGAAATATGAAGTTTGAAGTTTGAGATTTTAATTCGCTAAGTTACTGAATTATTAAGTACTAAATTTGATATTGAATTGTCTTCCCTTTCTCTATCAACCGAAGTTTCTCTACCTTCTCTCTACCAATAGTTTCTTCTTCATATGAGGAAGATCTTGGTTTCAAACCAAAGTCTCCCTCCTATTTTTTATTTATGTTCAATAAAATCTCTCTTAAGGTATTTTAATGAGAGTTTTCTCTGTAGTAGTATGTATTAGTACGAGTTTTTCCCGGTCCTAAGGTTTTTCTAATTAAAGTTTTCTTCTCTCTTAGGATATCCTGGTAAGAGTTTTTATTTAGTTTCTTTTTGTTTCTTTATTAGATCTAAGAGTTTTTCCAGATTTGTGTCATTTAATCCCAAGTATCATTTTTGGTTATTTACTAAAATGCCCGTTTGGAGGAGAGGGTTGGATTATTAGTGTGAACGATCTAGAAGATCTAATCAGTGGACATGTATGGTTAGATTTGACTTGTATAATTGATGAAATTTGGCATATCTTAACTAAGCCCTTCGTTAGCATATCTTAACTAAACCCTTCTTTGGCGCGCACTTGTATGGTCCAGAGAAACTTACTTATCTTATAGTTTAGGGGTCTCATCTGTCTTTGATTTCGTTGCTTGTTGTTTTGCCAGGTACAATAATACTACCTATTCTAGCGAGTTTTACGGACCTACTGAGGCAGAAGCTTCTCGAGCTCAAACATTTACTTTTGTAGTTAGAGACTAATGTCTTGGGATTTTCAGTGTATATCTTATTAATGGTGTGTTTGATAAAATTGAAATCTAAAATCTAAAATTTGAAGTCTGAATCCATTAAATTATTGAATTGCTAAGTCCTAAATTTGATATATTTAAGTGTATATCTCATTAAGTGATAAGTGAAAAGCTCATCAGTTATTTTTGGGAGCAAATTTTGCATAAAAAATTTAGTGCCATTTAATTAATTCAGATGTTCAATTTTTAGTTATCAAATCCATTTGAACATGTTATGAACTGAATCCATTATGTTTAAGTGTTGAATTGAGTTATCAAACAAGGTTTAAGTGATAAGTGAATAGTTTATCACTTATTTTTTAAAGTTTCGCTTAGCAAATTTAATGCTACTTAATTAATTTAGATGTTCTATTTTTTATTATAAAACACATCTAAACATGTTAAGAACTAAATTCATTAAGTTAAAGTGTTGAATTAGATTATCAAGCATAGTTTAGTTTCCTTGTATTAGTTATAATTAGTCAATAGTGTAACTTTAAAATATCATCAACTAAGGAAATTCTATACCATACAAGTAGAGTATCTAGTTAAATGATTATGTTTAAGGAAAGCCCTTTTAGTTATCAAATCCATCTAATCCATCTGAACATGGTATGAACTGAATCCATTATGTTTAAGTGTTGAATTGAGTTATCAAACAAGGTTTAAGTGATAAGTGAATAGTTTATCACTTATTTTTTAAAGTTTCGCTTAGCAAATTTAATGCTACTTAATTAATTTAGATGTTCCATTTTTTATTATAAAACACATCTAAACATGTTGAGAACTAAATTCATTAAGTTAAAGTGTTGAATTAGATTATCAAACATAGTTTAGTTTCCTTGTATTAGTTATAATTAGCCAATAGTGTAACTTTAAAATATCATCAACTAAGGAAATTCTATACCATACAAGTAGAGTATCTAGTTAAATGATTATGTTTAAGGAAAGCCCTTTTTTAGCACATTTAAATTACACCTAACTTGTCATGTAAATATATATAACCGTAATTATTACACCCCTATATTTAGACACTTTAGTAAATTAATTATATTTTTCTAAAAAAGCTAACATTTGTGACTTCTCTCATTACGAGTTCTAATTGGACACCTGTTAGTCAAATCTTTAGTTAAAATCCAATCCCACAACAAGTAACTTTTGTCTATCTGATCAAACACCAATTTTCCTAGCTATGTTAAACCTATATCAAGTACCAATTTTCCTTTAATTCCATTGAACCTGTTTTTGCTCCCCAGGGCTAAAATTTTGGGTGCATCCCTAGGCCCATAAATTTATTATAGTTCTTTTATTTTAATTTTTTCAGAAGGAAAGGGTCGTGATTTAGGAAGTAGGGACCTCTAGTTCATGGGTTCTCAGCCTTAACCACTAGAATTTATTGTAGTATTTTGCTATATTATGAACATTTATTAGTATGTTGATCAGATTTTTATTAATAATTTATATTTTGTTCTGGTGATTTCTTCTCATTTTGGTAATCTATTTCTGGTATGGTTTATAATGATCTATTGTTGCATCAATCATAAAAATGTTATTGAAGGAGTAGTACGATGTTAAAGAAATTATTACAACATAATAATGGAAAATGTTCTAATTTTGTCCTCCAAACTTATTATATTAATGGTTGAATAACTATGAAAGAACCAGAAATTATTATGGGTATTGGTAAGAAGAATAGGGGAGGCAATGTTGCTCTCAAATTGGATATGACCAAAGCTTATGATAGGGTTTCTTGGATTTTTTTGATCAATGTGTTACGTGCTTTTGGGTTTGGCGAAAGATGTATTGATATGGTTTGGCGTCTTATTTCTAATCCATGGTTTTCTGTTTTGATTAATGGAGTGCCATGTGGTTTTTTCCCATCTTTTTGGGGGCATCGTCAAGGGGATCCTTTGTCTCCTTCTTTGTTTATTGTAGGTGCAGAGGTGCTTTCCCGGCTTTTGAATCAACTTCTGTTGCATCCATGCTTTAATGGTTTCAAGGTTCCTCGAGGGTGTCCTCTAGTTAGTCACCTGGGGTATGCAGATGATATTCTTATTTTTTCTAGTGCCTCAGCAGTATTCCTGAAGTTGTTAATGGAAACGCTGAAAAAGTATGAACATGTTTCGGGCCAGAGAATAAATGCCTCAAAGAATTGTTTCATGGTTCACCCGCAACTATCCCGGACAAGGAAGGTATTAATTCAGAGCATAACGGGATTTTTTCCCAAGGAATTGCCTTCTAACTATCTTGGTTGTCCTCTAATGGTGGGGAGACGTAAAAAGGCTTATTTCCAAAATTTGATCACGATGGTGGCTGCTATGATTGCTTCTTGGAAAAATCATTTGTTGTCACTAGGAGGTAAGGTTGTACTTATTAAACATGTACTGTCCTCGCTTCCATTGCATTTGCTAGCTACTGTGTCACCTCCAAAATCTGTATTTGCTACTTGCGAGCATTTGTTTGCAAATTTCTTTTGGGATTCAGATGAGGGTGGTTTAAAATACCATTGGATTCGTTGGAAGGATCTTTGTGCTCCAAAAGAGGAGGGTGGGCTTGGTTTTAGATCACTGGATGATGTTTTTAATGCTTTTTCTATTAAGCTATGGTGGTGGTTTCGACAAAATGCGTCTCTTTGAGCTAATTTTATGATGGCCAAATATTGTTCAAATGCGCACCCAGGTATGGTTGTTCATTCGGAAGGGGCCTCTCATACGTGGCGTAGGATGTTACATGTTTGGAACATTGCTGAACAACATATAACTTTCATTATCCACTCTGGGGACTCTAATTTCTGGTTTGATAATTGGTTAGGTTCTGGGCCTTTGGCTATGCGGTTAGGGAGTGTTTCGGATCACAAGGTGTCTGATTTTTTAGTTGATGGCAGGTGGAATTTTCAGTTGCTGGGTTTGTGGGTACCTCCATTTATTATCAACAACATCCGAATGTTCTCTCTCCCTCAAATTGAGAATGGTGTGGAAGATTTAATGATATGGGCTCCTTCTCAATCTGGAGTTTTCACGCTGAGCTCAGCTTTTAACCTGGTGCAATCACATAAGCAAAGGTCATTTATGTTCTCAAAAGTCTGGCACCTACGAATTCCTTCCAAAGTGTCTGTTTTTCTTCTTCGCTTGTTGCGAAATCGATTACCCATGGACTCCACGTTATGCAAACTTGGTATTTCGGGCCCATCAAAGTGTTTCTGTTGTGTCCAGGCTAATGGTGAGACTTTGGACCATGTCTTTTGTAGTGGACAAGTAGCAGTTTCAGTTTGGAATTTCTTTGGCTCTGCTTCAGGTGTGCTTAATTCAGGTGGCTCGGTTCGGGCTTATATTGCAGGTTGGTGGTATAGCGCACCAAGAAATGGTTTTCATTTGTTCATTTTATTATACCTTCTCTGATTTGTTGGAATATTTGGAAGTCCAGAAACTCGGCACGTTTTGAAGGGAAACTTCTTTCTCACGTCACTATCTCTGAGTTTGTTTTTGACAATGTGAAGGACCTCTTTAGGTTGCAATTCCCTGGGTACCCATTCACTTCCTCAACATGGATGGAATTTTATTCTTTGCTCTCTTATATTCATAAGAAAGTCTCATTTATGATTGTAAGGTGGTGTCGGCCACTCTTGGGTGTAATTAAACTTAATACTGATGGCTGTTCAAGGGGTAACCCAGGGAGGGCAGGTGGTGGTGGGGTTTTGCATGATGATGGAGGAAATTTCCTGCTCGCTTTCTCCTCTTTTTTTGGGAATGTAACCAGCATTCAAGCTGAGGCGCTCGCTCTTCTCTTTGGGGTTAAGTTGTGTCTCTCTCGTGGTTATGTTAACTTGCACATTGAAATGGATTCGTTGGTTCTTGTTCACATCCTAAAATAGGGATCTAGCTGTCCATGGAGTATTTATACAGAGGTTAAATACCTTCTAAAGTTGTCGTCTAATTTTGTTGAAATTTCTCATTGCTTTCGGGAAAGTAATCAAGTTGCTGATTCTTTAGCAAACATGGGACGTGATCAAGGTTTCAATACAACATATCATCAGCTTGTGGACCTCCCTATGAAAGCTCGGGGGGCATTTCGCTTAGATAGAATAGGCCTGCCTTCAATTAGGAAATGTGTTCAGCATGGATGAAAAGCCTAGTTCGAAATTCTGCAGTTGAGCCTTATTTGGTTGGCCGTCACATTCTGTTTTAACCATGCAGTTGTTATTAAATTGTCTTCAAACTGTCGTAACGTTTCGCTTAGATAGAATAGGCTTGCCTTCAATTAGGAAATGTGTTCAGCGTGGATGAAAAGCCTAGTTCGAAATTCTGCAGTTGAGCCTTATTTGGTTGGCCGTCACATTCTGTTTTAACCATGCAGTTGTTATTAAATTGTCTTCAAACTGTCGTAAAAAAAAAAAAAAACTATCAATTATTCTTTTAAAAAAAAAACTATGAAAGAACCAATCTACACATAAAATTAGGAAGATTTCTTCATCAGTCCAGCAGAGACTTTTCTACTTTAACCATTTCAATGAAATGTGCCTTTTTTTGGCTAAGTTAAATTTTTGCGTATTTTATTTTCTTTATTTTCCCTTGATGAAAGCTCTAAATCATTCTACATCCAAATCACAGGTAACTTGCAAAAGATCACACTTTACAATCCAAAAACATAGGGGTGCAAACGTTTCTTAGTCTTGTAGAACAACAAAACAACTGTGTAATTTTTTGTAGTTTAATTTAATTTTGTTTATAATCAATAAATTGATGGTGCCTTTTCCAAATTAGTTTTGGAGAACCAATTTGGAACAACTTTCTTGGTTTGAAGGACCAAGTTGAGGCTTTTTGAATTTAGGGGCCAAATTTAAAATTTTTTATGAAGACCAAGATGGAAATTTTTCAGTTTGAGGGATCAAATTGAGATATTTTGCTTCTATGAAGGGCCAAATTCGGACTTTTCAGTTTAAGGGATCAAATTGAGATTTTGATTCACTTTGGAGGACCAAAATTAAATTAAACTTAATAACAAATTGTATAACTTTGTTTCCACTTATATACAATGAAGAGTACGCATACATATACATATATATATATATATATATATATATATATATATGAGATGAAAAGTACACGTACACTAATCAACTTGAAAAACACGATATGTATAAACTATAGATACAAATATAGGAACTCTTAAAATTAGGATGTGAACCATCTTTTATTTTATATTTATCGAAGTAGTTGTATATTGTTTAGAGTACGATTTCCCTATAATGAAATAGTTTCTTTCACCATAACTTTTTGGCAGGTAGGGATAGGAATAGGACTTAAGAGGCAAAGAAGTAAAAAGAGGGACTTGAAGTTAAGGTTTCTAATTCATTAGGATCTCAAATTTATTCAATAGATCAAGACCTCATCGGCAATCGGAAATAGGTTTTTAAAGCACACAAAGTCACATGGATCAATCATTTTAAATAATTAAGGGTAAATGCTTGAAAAATTGGAAATAAAAAAAGCACGACTTCTTGATATCAGTCGTTGGCCTTCGTATACAAGAAAAGTATGTGAATTTTTCTGATGTCCGAGGCATTTTCCTTTTGGCCAGCCATCTGAAATATTTTAAAGTTTAAGATGTCTCGAGATAAATTATTGCAAAAAAGAACTTGTATGGGCGTGAAATAGCTCAAAACAATGGGTTTGTACGGTTGTACTCCGTGAATATGTTTAGCTTTTTTCTTGAGGGCAAAACACATTTTTGCTTTCAAGAAAAGAGATATCATTGCAGTACGTTAAGCAAAAAAGATAGTTAGGGTGATATAATAGGCCAAGCACGCAACAACTGAAAGCTCCGCATCAAGCTGGGAAATTGGAAGCCTACATTGCACTAGAAATGCTCTAAAGGGAATATAATTTGTTTTAAGGAATGTAATTGGAATTAGTAAATATTGGGCATATTTTTTTGAGAACTAATTTATTTTGATTTAAAACTTTCCATTAATCCCCAACGATAGCAAAGACATTTAATAATGCTTTAGTCTGTTCACTCTTGATCTTTGATTCGTGTGTTTTACCAACTGTTGATCACTTAATGTATTTTAAGCTGATTCTTGGGCATTACAACTGCCTCTTCTTATTAGTCATTTCTTCTCTTCCTTTTTCTGAGACAGAGTGGAGAATCATACTGGAAAGAGACTAAAGGGATAATTTTAGAAATCTCCTTTGAGATTTGTAATAATATTACTTGGTACCTTCAAACTTTGAAAAATATCACCTACTCCCTTATTTTCAATATTTTGTAAATTTATCACTCCATTTCAAAAAAATATGATTTAAAAACTTATTTTGGGCGAGACGAGACATTTCCATTTCAAAATTACTCTTTTCTTATGGACCTTTAGTTTTCATAACAAATCAAGTTAATTCCTTAAGAATTACAACGTATTAACAAAATTGAAAGACCTTTTGCAGTGTTTGACGTCATCGATCTGGACAAGAAATGCAAAATTAAAAAAAAAATTAAAAGTTCTAAATAATTTAGATAACTTATAAAAGTCACCCAAAATTTGTTGCAATTCAAAAAATAACTTTTGTACACCTCGAAAATGCCTCAAATAAGTTTCTAATTATTTTTAAAATATTTTTATCATTTTTTGTTTTCAAGCCCTCAATTTGATAAAAAGCTAAATAGCCAAAAAATTATAAATAATTTATAAAATCCTTAAATTCATCCAAAAATATTTGCAATAAAAAATTTTGTCTCTAAAAGCACCTCAAATGGCTTTGTAAACATAATTTTAGATATTTTGTTTTTTTTCTGATCTTCAAGTCATCGATCTATACAGCAAAATTAAAATTTTCCAATAATTTTTAAAATTTATAAAACTAGTAAAATTAACAAAAATACCTTACAATAAAAGAAATAATTTTTGTTGACTTCAAACACCTTAAATATGCTTTTAAAAATTAATATTTTGTACCTTAAAAATACTTACTGGTATATTCTATCCTATCAGAATTACGTATTCACACTATATGTCTTTATTTTCAAGCTTTTAATAATATACTCTGAATTTTGGAAAAAAAAAGTAGGACAATGCAAGGGCAATTTGGTATGAAACATCTTCTCTCTCAGAAATAAGTTTCTCAATAATACATTTTGAATTGGGTTGATAAAGATACAAAAAGTGGAGAAAAGGCAAGTAGGTGTTATTTTTTAAAATTTACGGGTACCAATTGATATAGTTACAAACCTCAGGGAAGGTTTCTTAAATTATCCCTAGATTAAGCCACAATATAGTAACTAGAAACATTAAGATCCAAGGCCAAAGCATTAGATAAAGAAAGATGGTTGAGGAAAGCAAAGTAGTTTTACACGGAATGTGGTCAAGCGCTTATGTGAAAAGAGTAGAATTGGCTTTGAAAATCAAAGGCATACCCTTTGACTATGTTGAAGAAGATTTGAGGAACAAGAGCCCTTTTGCTACTGAAATACAATCCAGTTCACAAGAAGGTCCCTATCCTTGTCCATAATGGAAAGCCAGTATGTGAATCACTAGTTATTCTTGAATACATTGATGAAACCTGGCCAAATGAGCCTCAATTCCTGCCTAAGGAGTCATATCTAAGAGCCAAAGTTCGTTATTGGGCTGCTTACATCCAACAGGTGTTGATTCATCGTTCCATTTCAATATATTTTCCTCTTGCTCATAGAAATATGTGGATCATATACGTCTATAAGTGCAGGTGCAAGACAGCATAGCCCAACTTTTCAATGCTAACAAGGAAGAAGTGGGGAAAGCCCTTGCAGAAGTGCACGAGAAACTCAGAACTTTGGAAGATGGTGTGAAGGATTTCTACTTTCCAGAGGGAATTCCAGATCATATCCAATCTGAAAAGTTGGGGATGCTAGATGCTATGATGGTTGCACTCCTTGGTGCCTTCAAGGCACAAGATGATATTTCTGGTGTGAAGATTATAGATCCTGCGAAGAATCCTCTCGTATTCTCATGGGTGCAAGCTCTATATCGACTCCCTGTGGTGAAGGAAACAATTCCTCCTCATGACAAGTTGGTTGGTTTTCTTCAGTATTTAAAACAAATTGGCTTCAAAGTTCCAACTTCTAATCCAGTTCATAGTTTGAATTAAGGAAGTTCCTGCAATTTGCGTGATTAAAAATTTGCATTAATTTTGCTATGTATGTTGATTAAGGGATTGCCTTTAATATGCTTATTGGTTCAAAGAAATAAAGCTTATAATTTATCACAAAAGAAAAAAAAGAAGTCAAGAATAACATTTTCATATTTTTGTTTACATCGTTGAACAATAATATTCAAGTCAAAATTGTAATTTGGCTTTGGTGTATTTGTCCATTCTGAAATAGAAATTGCCTTAAAAAATTGGCGAGATTTTCTTGTGAAGATGAGCTAAATGAATATACTTAGCAATTATTAATTATCCAACTTTTTAGTGATCAACTATCATATTAGTGAGCTTATCAATCATTACATAAATTAAGTTTACTTGCAATATAGCCGCAAGTCCTTTTTAAAGATTCAACCCAAAACAGGCACTAAATATGTTTTTGTTGGAGGAGAGGCGTTTTTTGAGGCAAAGGATAATTTTGAACCTGGCTTGTAACTGAATTTCGAATTTTTTTTTTTTTTATAAGCGGAAGGTGTTGAATGCAGAACCTATTATATTTACAATTCCTCCCATTTTATCACTCAATCTAACCCTCTCGAATTTTAAAATTTTCGGTAGACTGATAGTTGTTATATATTTAATCACTATTCATGATGTTGGTGCAAATTCCTTTTTAATGTAAATGTTTTCCCTGCTTGTGTAATCTATACTTGTTATTCTTCTTTAATATGTCAATAATTTTTTTTCCCTGTACAAGTAGAAAGTTATACTGGGAGGATAACACTACAAATTTGAATAAACAAGGCACTTAAAATTGTCCACTAACACGAAATTTTTAGTTCTTGTTATATTTTCTTATTTACAAACTCTCAAAAGTATGTGATGATGAAAATGCCACAGAGTTAGCAATTGGGCTGGGCTTTGTCTGGATAGATAGCTTGAGTAACCTAGACCCATCTTTCACTTGATCTCATTTTCCAGGCCCAATTACTACTATCTTTATTTGCATATTTCCTTTCATTTGAAAGATTTATTATGTCCCTAATACCAAATTTAGCAAGTAGGCAGGGATCATGAAATTTCCAGTTCGGCTTTCGAACTCTCACTTTTCTTCTTTATAAAATTTGAAGTCTTTTTTTTTTTTCTTGATCAAGCAAGGAAGGAGTGAGATTTAAAAAATAAAGACAAAAAAGAGGAGAATTGAACATAAGACTTGTAGTTTTTAGAGTCTCAACACGAACCCATAGATTGCTTGATATTTCCTTTGAAAGAAAGAAAGAAAAATGTAAATTACAATAACATTCCTTGAGGTTGTGTCATATTATCACCAAATGAACCCATGATTTGACCAAATAATGGTAAACTCTTTTGAATGTACAAACAATTCTTAAACACCCCCTTTGACTAGACTACTTTTTTATCTAACAATTGAAAAGAAAATTGATATAGGAGGAAGTTGTAAAAAGTACGGTTTGGCTCTTGAAGGGTAATCAAGTCATTTCATAATACATTGGCTTTAAACCTTCCAATTCCAACTCATTATTCATTGTAGCGTCTTCAACATTTGAACAAAATTATTAGACTAAATTAACAATTGTTAGTTCCACGGTTATCTATTATTTGGCCAAACCACAAGGTTGGTTTGGTAATTGCATAGGAACCCCCAGAGGATATAAATGTAATTAACTTAAAATGGAAAGTGTTTAATTTGTATGTGCCATCTAACCGTTCTAGACACATTTGCAGTCAACTAGTCTAGACACATAGGAACCTCAAAGGAGATAAATTAGCTTGTTTACATAAATAGTTCATAAATGGTAACAAAAAAAAAAACACTTTCTTCCCCAAATTAGCCTTGCATGACTCATATAACAAATTCAACTCAGAAAACGAACTTAAAATTGCATGGCAGCCCAATTCTTCGTGTATTGGCAGCCCATATAACTTAGGGAACAAAAAAAAGATATCAGCTGCCTATTTGGTTAAAGTTTTCATTTGGGATAATTTTAGAAAACTATTTTAAATTTTAGTGCTTTTCTTTAATGTGTGGGTTGGTATTAAATTAATTAAATAATACAATAGATTAGAGTTAAGGATGGAATCATATTATCTTCTCTCTTATAATATCACTTTTTAATTATCGATTGGGCTTAAATGTTACAACATAATTAATCTCAAGGGAGATTCGTGTAATTTTTAAAACCTGAAAAGAGACCAGTAAGATAGTCAGAAACCTTAGAAGAGATTTTTGAAATTATCCCTTTTCATTTTTATCCTAAGTTTCGGAGTTAAGCAATTTTTTATTGATTTACATTGATTTGGGCCAATCATTGATTAAAGTCAATGGACAATTGTCAGAAAAATTATCTTCCTGTCAGAATGTATTTTATTGAAACACCAAGGTTATCCTCAATCAATCAACTTTATATATGTTCATTGATTTTATTAGGATCTATTTTGCATTAATTACTCCTCTTTTCTCTCTATAATTAAGTATTTTCTGTTATGGTCTCTCACTCTTCTTCATATTATTCTTATTTCTCTCTTTCTCACTCACACACTAATAGATCTATTATTTTATCATTAAACAATGTAATTTTGGTCTTAATCTTTCTTGTATCTTTTTTATTTCTATGTGCTCTTGCTTTTTTTTTTTCAATTTTAAAACTTTTATTGATTCATTTTTTTTTTGCAAATAGAACTTCATTTAACTCCAACAAATTGCAGCTTAAAATAATTATTATTATGATATCATTGTAACTCAATACTTTAGCATAACATTTTTTGACATGCAACATACATTTTTTTTGCTTACACTATAGAAAAATTTAATAAAAATACATTTTTCTTTGAATTCTGCTTGTTTATCATGCTTCCAAGCAACTAATACTCTTAAAACTTTACCATTTTTTTTCTCTTTTATACTTTTCATGTAAATCTTGACTTTTATCTTTTATCAAGTATTCATATTCTCTAATAATTAGATGAAAGTAAGTTTAAATGACATTACATTATATATCCCATGAATACTGAAGGGAAAATAAGGCTATTTTTTGGGATTATTTTCATGTTAAACTATTGTTTATTTTGACTTAAATTACATTGTGTTTGAAAAAGAACCTTTCGAGTAAAATTTTAAAAATAAAAAATATAAGACCATGTAGAATTAGTGTACGAGAAATAATTAAAGCCAAGAATAATTTAGTAAATCATGAAAATAATTGATGAAATAATGTGCGTGATAGAGAGAGACAGAGATGAATGTTAGTGAGTAGAAAAAAATTTTATTTGGAGAGAAAAGAAGAGGAGTAATTAGTGCTTAATGGATCTAAAAAATATCTAGAAGAATATATGGAATTAACTGATTGAGGGTAATTTTGACATTTTAAAAACTTTTGTTCTAACAGGAACATTATTGCTCTGAAAATATTGCCACCCAAGGACTATACATCTATTCAACTAAATTTGTTTTTTCTTAGCTTTATGGATAGTCCTTTCTTATTTACCTTAATTTATTATGGGTTGGGTCGACTTGATGTCAATGATTGGGCTATCTATTGCTTAATAGGTCCATTTGGTTAGCATGATTTACAAAAATAAATAAATAATTATTCAACTAATATCATAAGCACAATTTTAACAAATTTTTTTAATCTCACATTTATTACATCATAAAAAAGATTACATTATTATTTTAAATGATATTTTTCAAATAATCTCCTATCCAAATGCATCCATTTTTTTGTTCTTTTGAGCAACAAGACGTCCATTTGTTTATGGTTGATTTGTAACGATTTGAGCAACAAACACGTCATGTGGAAAATTTGAACTGTCAAAGTCAAGAAAGGGCCATGATGAAAAAGTACTAATCCTAGAATCAAGTCTAGCAAAGCGTTCAACGGGCTTAGATGATTAGATTAAAGGATCATTTTAGAAATCTCCTCTCGGGTACCTGACAATTGCACTTACTCCATCTAAAGTTTGTGATATTACATTTACCCCCCATTTCAAGTTTCAAAATGACAAAATCAGTCGATAAACATAAAAACTTCATGTAAAATGCTAAAAAGTATTTTCATTCCAAAGTTGTTTTCATGATATAACAATTCTAACTTGTGTATTTTCTTAGAAGTACATTAAAATTTTCAATTCCTTTACTTTTTTGATCATTTTCAGCACATTATCATTGATTTTGTAAGATCCTCCATTTCATTAATTTTGCTAATGTTGTTATTAATTGGACTTAAATGAGATAAATTTGAGATTTTAGTGTGTACAGTGTTTTAAATTGAGAGTTTTAAGATGTATCACGCCTCAATGATAGAGTTCTATCATACCTCAACTACTCCTAAGAAAACTTTCAGGGATAACAACCACAGATACCAGCTAAAAGTACAAAGGCAGATAGAGATAGACTACAGAGAATAACTAAAGGTACAGAGAAACATGTATACACAAGATAATCTTCAATACCCCCCTCAAGTTGGTGCGTGGAGATCTCGAACGCCCAACTTGCGAAGAAGATACTCGTGCTGTTGTCTCCCAAGCGATTTGGTAAAGATATCGGCTAGCTGCTCTGAACTACGCACATAATTAGTGTTAACATTTCCACTTTGAACTTCAGCATGCACAAAATGGCAATCCACCTCGATATGTTTTGTCCGTTCATAAAACACCGGATTAGCTGCTATATGCATTGCTGCTTGATTGTCACAGTAAAGTTGCATAGGTCCAGAATGTACCACCCCAAGGGAAGCTAGCAGACCCTTCAACTAGTGCAGCTCACAGATACTCTGCTTCAGCAGATGATTTTGCCACTGTATGTTGCTTCTTGGTTTTCCAAGAGAAAGGAGAGTTGCCCAATAAAATAAAGTATCCAATGAGGGATCGGCGTGTCAAAGGACAACTAGCCCAGTCTGAATCACAATATGCCTGCAATTGCAAATTGCAGTCTGATCGAAGGAATATGCCTTGGCCAGGACTGCCTTTCAAATAGCGAATCATCCGCAAGGCTGCTTCCCAATGTTCCTCTTTGGGTTGCTGCATAAACTGAGCGAGCACATGGACACCATAAGACAACTCAGGTCGCGTTAATGTCAAATAAATTAACCGGCCCACTAACCGCCTATACTTCTCTGGCTCTATCAAAGGCATGCTTTCTGCCATTGCCAACCGATGATGTTGTTCCATCGGAATTCCTGTTGGCCGAGCACCCAATAACCCAGCATCAGTAATAATATCCAGCGCATACTTCCGTTGACAGAGAAAAATTCCAGCCTTATTTCTAGCAACTTCTATTCCTAAGAAGTATTTTAACACGCCTAAGTCTTTCATATGGAAGCACTGGCACAAATAGTCCTTGAATTGCTGAATTGCAGCCCTGTTATTGCCCCCAATCACAAGGTTATCAACATACATAAGCACACCAATTTGTATGTTATTCTGACTCAGAGTAAATAGCGAATAATTGGAATGAGATTGAGAGAAACCATACTGTCGCAAGGCAGTTGTGAGTTTAGCAAACCAACAACAGGGAGTTTGTCGCAACCCATAAAGACATTTTTGTAACCTACACGCCTTTCCAGATTGTGGAGTTGTAAAACCCAGAGGCATCTTCATATACACTTCCTCTGCCAAGTCACCATGCAAAAACGCATTGTGGACATCCATCTGGTGAAGTTCCCATTCCTTTGCTGCCGCCACAGACAAGAAAATGCGAACAGTCACCATTTTTGCAACAGGAGAGAATGTTTCATGGTAGTCAATTCCCTCAACTTGATTATTGCCAAGAATCACCAGACGTGCCTTATACCGCTCGACAGTGCCATCTAAGTTGTACTTAATTTTGTATACCCATTTGCTGCCTATGGCTTTCTTCCCTCAACTGGACGTGTCCCTAGAACATCATTGATTGTATTAGTTGCACTTGCATCCGCATACGGAAACTCATCTTCTGAAAACACCACATCTCGTGATACAAAATAGTCACCATTTTCAAGATCATACAGCCGCCATCCCTTCTTACCAAAGGGATATCCCACAAATAAACAACGCCGACTCCTATTAGCAAATTTATCTCTCTCACGATTCACATCTCTAGCGTAGCACAAACATCCAAATACACGAATATGTTTGTAATTGGGTGGCTGTCCAAACAAACATTCATACGGCGTCTTATTCCCTAAAAGTTTGGATGGAGTCCGATTAATCAAATATCCGGCAGTCAGCACACATTCTCCCCAAAATTCAATAGGGAGATTTGCTTGAAAATGCAATGCTCTAGCCACATTCAAAATATGGCGATGTTTTCTTTCAACGGGCCCATTTTGCTGGGGTGTTCCAACGCATGATGTGTGATGTATCATTCCATTCTCAGCAAAATAACTATCTAAGCAAGTGAATTCCACGCCATTGTCACTTCTAACAATTTTCACCTCCCTGTTAAATTGTCTTTTGACCATTGCAAAGAAATTACGGAGTACACATTCTACTTCGGATTTAACAACTAACATATGTATCCATACAGCTCCTGAAAAATCATCCATAATAGTTAAAAAATATGAGGCACCACAAGAAGCAGTAGTTCGATAAGGTCCCCATATATCACAATGTATCATCTCAAAAATTGCATTTGCTTTATTATCACTAGGAAAAAATACTTCTCTAGTCTGCTTGGCTCTTAAACAAATTTCTCAAGGTTTTCTCTTATCATACGTATTACTGCTAGAACTCACATCAGGAAGTAATCCTACTACTTTTGTAGATGGGTGTCCCATTCGTCTGTGCCATAGCCCGTTGATATCCCGACATGTTGTATTGCATGCCCTAATTTCTCCCATGGTCTTGAGTAGGGGTGGAGCTCGACTCGAGCTCGAGCTCGATCTCGAGCTGCTCGATAGAGCTATCGAGTCGAGTTCGAGCCCATAAATTTGATACTCGAAAGCTCGACGAGCTCTATCGAATATCGCATAAAAAATTAAAAAAAATTATATATAAAATTACTAATATGAGTAAATAAATTCTGAGGAATAATTATGGGTGAAGTGATAATTATACTAAAAAGAATAGTCAACAAGTTCCCACTTCCCGCCCAAACTTCCCATCAAGCCTTTCTAGCCTTTCTAGCCTTTTAGCCTTTCTAACCTTTTAGCCAGTTCCCACTTCCCATTTCCCATTTCCCATCGAGCCTTTCTTCCTCTTTTCAACTCCCAAGTCGTGTCTCTGTTGCTAGCTCGTTGAAGCTTTCCAGAGCAGCTATTGATTTGCTTATCCATCGCCGATAGCTTTTGAATCCGCCTGTAAGTTCAGAATCTCCTTATCTCCTTTTTGAATTTATGTATTAAGCATGCGGGTAAGAATTTGGTTGTATTATGTATTAAGCGTTTGAGCATACTGGTAAGGAAAACGTGAGGAAAAATTGTATTTTAAGCTTGTTGCTGAAATTGTTGATTACTGTATTTAGATTTGGTCACCACAACCCGTGCATCTGATATGAAAGCCTCCTTGTCTTCTCCGACCTTTTATTTTTTCTTCTCCTTCTCTTGAATCTCTGCCACCCATTGGCTGTTTAGTGAAGAGTCTTCAAAGAGAGAATTTTGGGTTAAAGATTGATTTGTTATTTCTGTCTTTCTGTGCAATTTCTCATAAATTGGATACGAGCAAGTTTTTTTTTTTTTGCTAGAGGAATCACTTGTTTTCTCTTGAGCCTGTTGGCAAAGGTCTGAATGCTGCCAAGGCACGTCAACAGCATGATACCCAGCAAAAGCTAAGAAACAACCATATTGATTAATGAGCATTGCTGATTTCATATTGTTCATGTTTCTAAGAATGGAACTCCTAAAGTTTTTCTTCAGTACGTGTCATCTGACCTCCATGTTAGCATATCTAGAACAATATTTGAACTTTCTATAATTGGTTTAGTTGGTCCTAGCTAACAAAAGTATAAAGTTAGGGATGAAGCAACACAAGTATAAGGGCAGGTATGTATGGATTTGCCAAGTATGATAAAAAGCAGGGATGAAGCAACACAAGTATGAAATTTCTTTTCCCTTTAGCGTAAGTCAAAAGATATTTGAGACAGTTGAAAGTTGTTTTTATTTTAAGCCTTTGAAAAAAATGTAGGAAGAGTATATCATAGCATTTGATTACTGTGATTAATATAGATTTATACATTTGTTGATGATCAAAGTGTGATTAATGAAATGTGGCAGGTTTAATCTTTTCATTATTGAAAAGAATTATCAGCAGAACCTCAAAAAATGTATTCTTTATTTAATTCATATGCCTAAAACTTCTCTAAATAATTATCAGAGCAAGGTTTTTTTTTTAAATAGTTTTGTTTACACCCTAAAAGTCTCTGAAATTCATGGTGAAAGCCTCCGTTAATGGATATGTGTTTCTTTAGCTTGAAAATTTCCTTGCCCTAATTTGAAAATTTGTTGTCTTTCTTTAGCTTGGAGCCTTGGACTGCATATGTTTATGGACTGATGTCAACCCAAGACAAGGGCAGTCAACCCGAGATTTCTTGTATCCCACTGGTTTTCAATGCTGATTCATGTACTCCATTGATATTGGACAACCCAATATATGTCTCCAATGAGTCAACGATGAATCTAGGAAACGTGATGACTAATCTAATTACACAAAGTACTCCTTTGGGTAATATACAAGAAGGACAAGAAGCTGTGGTTGCTGACGATAGCAATGAAGAAGGAGAAAAAGATAAATTAGATGAAGATGATGAATTCCATATTCCAAAACGGAATAAAACTTCTGAAGCTTGGGAGGACTTCAACGAATTTGAAGAAAATGGCAATTACTATGCCATTTGCCATTACTGCAATAAAAAGCTATCGAGGGGTAAATCAAAGCAAACAACTAGCTTGTGGCGGCACCGAAACTCATGTCCATCTAGAAAAACAAGTTTAAGACAAGCTGCACAACAAATGAAACTAAACTTTCAGCCGGCTGATGATGCATTTCCTACTATACCACCTTTGCATACCGGAAAATTTGACATGGAGAAAATGAGAGAAGCCGCTGCACATTTGATTGTGATGCACGAACATCCCTTCACCATTCTTGAAGAAGAAGGTTTGAATATTTTCCTAAAGCGTGGCATGCCCGAGTGGCAAAAGATCACTAGAGGAGTAGCAAAAAATGATTGTGTGGCAGTCTATGAACTTGAGAAAAAGAAGCTGAAGAAAAAGTTGAGAAATGTGAAAAAGGTGAGCCTCACAACCGATCTTTGGAAATCCAAAAATCAAAAGATCGAATATATGGTTATTACTGGCCATTGGATTGACTCGGATTGGAAGCTACAAAAGAGAGTGCTCAACTTTGTTCACATACCACCTCCTAGACGAGGGGTTGAGATTGCTGCTTCACTCTTCAAGTATGTGAAGGATTGGGGTATTGAGCAAAAAATACACACAATTTCAGTTGACAATGCTTCGGCCAATGATGTGGCTATTAGAGTTTGCGGGATGATTTTAGTAGATCGAAGAAACTACTAGGTGGCGGCAAGTTGTTTTATGTTCGATGCTGTGCGCATATCTTGAACCTTATTGTTCAAGTCGGCCTTTCTGAGATTGCGGACATTGTAAACAAAATTAGGGACAGCGTCGATTTTGTCAATCGCTCGGAGACCAGATTATTGTTGTTCGCTGAGATTGCACAACAACTTCAAATACCCGGGAAGAAATTGCTTTATGATTGTCGAACAAGATGGAATGCCACCTTCGAAATGCTAAGCTGTGCTATGAAGTTCAAAGATGTTTTTCCTCATTTTCAAGATAGAGATCCACTCTATGATTCCTGTCCAGCTTATGAGGATTGGGAAAATGCAGAAAAAGTGTGCTCTGTGTTAGAGAAATTTTGGGCAGCCACGCATGTGATATCCGGGAGTGAAAATCCTACGAGCAATTTATTCCTTCAAGAGGTTGTGAAAATTAAGAAAGTCTTAGATTCTCGAGCAAATGATGAAAATGACTTCATCCAAGCTATGATTAGAAAGATGAAGGCCAAGTTCGACAAATATTGGGGCGAATGCAATTTGTTAATGGCTATTGCTGCCATTTTAGATCCAAGGCAGAAAATGAGAGTTGTTGAGTTCGCCTTCCCTCAAATATTTCCATCTTTTAAGGCCAAGAACATTTTCCAGTGTGAAGAAAGCTTTATTTGAGCTTTATGATGAGTATGCAGATTTGAATGCAACTGGAAATGAAAATGCAATCCACTCATGTGCTTCAGAAGGGCCACAAAAAATGCAACATCTTCTCTAGGTGGGTTGACTTTGATGAGTACTGTGACGAAATGGAGACTACTAAGCCACAGAAATCTGAATTGGTGGATTATTTAGAAAAGGCTCGCCTAAAGACTGGTTCCAACCCAAATGCCTATGATTGTTTGGAGTGGTGGAAAAGTAATAGGGTTGCGTATCCAATATTGTCCGAAATGGCGGCTGACATCTTGGCTATTCCTGTAACTACAGTGGCATCTGAGGCCACATTTAGTGCCGAAACTCGAGTTATTGATAGCTATCGTGCTTCCCTTCATCCAGATACGGTTCAAGTGTTGTTGTGTGTAGGGGACTGGTGTAGAAAGCTTCATGAGATCTCAAAGAAAGTGAAAGTAAGTTTTATTATTTTATCATTCAACTTTTGTGGCCAAGTTCAACAAGTTATGACTTCTTTTCTTTCTAAATTATTTGCCTTGGGTGGTTTTTATTGTAAATGCAGCAAGCTAAAATAGTCAAAGAAATTGAATTGCCTAAGACTTGAAGGTTTATTGCAAAGGGCTCATTTTGAATCAAGTTTGGCATTGTGGTTATCTAGAGTTCTTGATAATTTTGTACCTTAATTTGATTCATTTTTTGTCTTTGGTGATATTTGACAGGACTTATATTTTTTTGGTTGGCAATAGGTGTTAGAAACTTGGAATTTGGAATCTGAACTCTATGCAGTTAACATCTCAAATGACTTGTCTCAAATCTGTACAGCTATAGTGAATTTGGTGACTTTTTTACTCAAGCGAATGTTGACACTTGACAAGCTGTGGTTGCCAGTTGTGTTTTGACTTTTTTGACTCAAATCTGTACAACTTTGGTGAATCTGGAGATTTTTTTGACTGTTGACAAGCTGTGGCTGCCAAGTTGTGTTTTGACTTTGGACTCAAATCTGCATAGCTATAGTGAATCTGGTGATTTCTTTGACTCAAGTGAATGTTGTATAGCTACTACCAGGTTGTATTTTGATTTTTGACTAAAATCTGTACATGAGTTGCTGTATAGAATCTTGGCAATGAAACTTAATAGAATGTTGTATAGATAACTTGATCTCAAATCGTACAAAGTTCAGTGTATTGTGACTAAATGCTATTAATATTAAGTTCTCTATTTCTTTTGCTTACATGGCTATTTTGGCTATTGAGAAATTATCATTTTTTCTATCATATTAACTAGTTTAATACTGTTGCTTTTAGAGTGCTTGAATCATATGGTTGGCATTTGCGTTGAAATGAAGCAAAATGCATATTGAAGGATAGCACAGTTTTTTGCGCTCAATTTTTGCTGAATTCTAGTCTAGAAAACAAATGTTTTCGAGCTCATTTTACGAGCTTAGTTCGAGTACTCGAGTTTGAATCTTATACGAGTTCGAGCTCGAGTTATCTTTAATTACATCGAGTCGAGTTCGAGTCCGAAGTTTGAGGCTTGCTCGAGCTCGAGCTCGAGCTCGACTCCACCCCTAGTCTTGAGATAGTAAAGCCCTTCACGTCGTTCACCTGCTCCAATCACCATCCTCGAAGTGCGGTCCTGTATAATACATAACTCTTTAGTAAATAAAACATTGCAATTCAATTCATCAAGCAACTGTGACACTGAAACTAAATTGCAGTTCAAATTGGGGACATAAAGCACATTCTTCGACTTCAAATATTTCCCCAACCGAACTGACCCTTCTTTCAGTGCCGTTGTTTGGCTGCCATCAGGCAACCCTACTGCACACCCCGTCAAATCCTTTAATTCAGACATACATTCTAAATTTCCAGTCATGTGGTGAGACGCACCCGAGTCAATTATCCAGTTCAAATAATTCTTACTAGTTAGCTTTTCATTGGTACCAGGTTTGCAAGAATTCAGCAGACTCAGGAAAGCTGCCCACTGTTCACCGTTCAACAATCCTTGTGTTGTATGCTCTCTTTCTGCGGCTACCGTTGATGAGGAGGACTGACCAATCGTCTGAACGGAGTTAGCCCTAGGCACACCCCCACGTCCACGTCCTGAATTCTGGTTTCCGTATCCTCGTTCTGAGCCGCGTCCATTTCCTTTGGGCCGATCGCCCTACCATTCAGGGTATCTGATGAGCTGAAAACAATTTCCAGCATCATGTCCACTGCGATTGCAATATGAACACAGTACAGACTTGTCCTTTATTTCAGTCCCAAGCTTCCTACCTCCTATGCTAGTCTGAACAGCAAAACTCACGGGCTCTCCACGCCCCTCCTTCCCTCTAGACATGCTTCGGATGCGCTCCTCCTGGCATATCAACGAATATGCCTTACCCACACTGGGTAGAGGTTCTGTGCCAAGAATGTTGGAACGAACTGTTCCATATACCATGTCATCTAAACCCAACAAGAACTAATGAAGTTTTTCTTCCTCACGTTTCTTGTCAAGTTGGACTGAAAGATTGCATGTGCATCTTCCACATTGACATGTCGGAATTTGTTCATAGTTTGCAAGCTCCTCCCATAATTGCTTCAACTTCCCATAGTAGGTCACAATTGGAAGTGCCCTTTGTTTCCACTCTGCAATCTCTCCTTTGATCTGTTGTACCCGAGGCCCGTAAGCAATAAAGAACCTTTCTTGGATGTCTTCCCACAGGTCCTTTGCGATTTCCACATGAGCTATGGTGGATCGCAAGGCTGGCTCTATCGTGTTGAGTATCCACAAAACTACCATCGAATTGACAGTCCACCAATCCTCCAGGTCGGCAGAATCATCATCTGGTTGCTCCACTGTTCCATCGATAAATCCCACTTTCTTCTTGGCTCTTAATGCAGTGCGCAACGCTCTAGCCCATTCATCATAGTTGTCACCCTTCAACTGTACCTGGGTAATGATAGTCCCAGGATTGTCATTCAAACTCAAGATGTATGGTGAGACAAGTTTCTTCCCAAAATTCTTGTGTTTCCCGTCGTCATCCATGGCTCTGATACCATGTAAAAATCCTGGGACCCCCTGTCCCCTCTTGTGGCCGTGCCTTTCATATATACAAATAGCGAGGACCCAATTCTATCACGTACCAATCTGAAACTAGAATCCTATCACGCCTCAATAATAGAGTTCTATCATACCTCAACTACTCCTAAAAAAACTTTCAGGGATAACAACAACAGATACCAGCTAAAAGTACAAAGGCAGATAGAGATAGACTACAGAGAATAACTAAAGGTACAGAGAAACACGTATACACAAGATAATCTTCAATACCCTTATTCCAAGAGAGTTGAATTGGCTTTGAAAATCAAAGGCATACCCTTTGAGTATGTGGAAGAAAATTTGGCAAACAAGTCCTCAAATACAATCCAGTTCATAACAAGGTCCCAGTTCTTGTCCACAATGGAAAGCCAGTATGCGAATCACTCGCCATTCTTGAATATCTTGATGAAGTCTGGACAAGTACTGGACCTCAACTCTTGCCCAAGGAGCCATATCAAAGAGCCAAAGTTCATTTTTGGGTTGCTTACATCCAACAGGTATTCATTTTTTTCACTTCAATAAATGTTTTCCTATTGTCTCACAGAAACTGTGTATCATTAACTTGTATTCATGCAGATTTTACAGACCATTTCCAAACTCTACGAGCCCGAAAACGAAGGAAATGAGAAAATCGTTGAAGAAGTGCATGAGAAGATTAAAATTTTAGAAGATGGTGTGAAGGAATTCTACTTCCCAGAGGGATGTCCAGTCGATATCAGTGCTGAAAAGTTAGGGATCCTAGACATCATGGTTTTTGCAACGTTTGCTGGCTACAAGGCACAGGAACAGGTTCTTGGTGTGAAGGTTGTCGATGCTGAGAAGACTCCACTCATCTACTCATGGCTTCAAGCTCTGAATGAGGTGCCTGTGATCAAGGAATCTGCAGTTCCTCATGACCATCTGGTTGGTCTTTTTCAGTTCCTGACATAATCAGCTGGCGGCCACTGATTGCTTAACTAGTTTGAATTGAAAATTTCCTGCAGTTTGAGTGTTTTTGAGTTCATTTTGTTATGTATTTCTATTGAAGCCAATGCCTTTTGCGTGCCTGTTTCCAATCAATAAAGCCATCTTAGCGGAATCTTTGTATTTGAATCCCAAAGAGCACATATATATATATATAGTTCCAGTCATTTCATGACCAAGAAAACTTTCCAATTTCCATTTGTCTAAAACAATCGATCCTTGACAAACTAATTCTCGAATGTCAATGCTTAACAAAATGATCCTCATGTGGAAACAAACTATCAATGCCTTGTAAACAAATTCTCGAACTCAACAATCAAGAAATGGCCCATCAATTGCAGCATATATCTCTCATCCATGTTCCATACGTTGCAATTGTGTGCTAGTAATTGTTTTTTCATCACCTAATTAGAGTTAAGTAACTATAAAACACAGAGATGAGTATAGCTTTGTCTTAAGAAGATTAGTACTTATTTATTTATGATAGGGTTAATACTAATAGAAAAGAAAGCTATAATCCAATAGCAGAAGATTGACGGGTGGTGGATACACTTTTTTGGCAGCACAAAACATTTGACTTGTAATAGTTTTTTCCTTTATAAGAAATTGAATTCTGAACCTGTGTTTCTCTAGTAGAAATAGAATCAATTAGTGTATGTCACTATATCTCACTTTAAAACTAGAATCCTGTGTTCATCACTCATTATCCTTTTATCTTTGAAATTCACTACATAAAAACGAGGAAAATTCCTTAGTGTATCATGACTAACAAGAAAATTAGTCAAGAAAATTCTATAGCATCTCGTTGTAAATAATCATCACTAACAAGAATGCTGAACTTTACAAAATAGGGCCAATACACCAATTTGTGTTCCATTGCGGATAAAGGAAAATATTAGCTGCTGGTCAATATTAAGAAGACAACCAGTTTTGTGCTTCGATTGCGGAAAACAGAAAATAATAGCTACAGTCAATACTAAGGAGTGCTTCATTTTTTTTTTAAGGATAAACATGTAGAAAACGAAAGAGTGGATCCCGTTATACAATTTTCACATTATTATACACATCTCGATTTTTTTCTCCTCTCCTTCCAACACTCTCTATACCTTTAACTGTTAGATTCAAAATTTGAATTTTGAACTTGACAGTGGGAGAACTCTAAGAGCCCTTCCTAATTAGTACACATGTTGAAATGTGTATTCTTTATCATTAATATTATTTTTAGCTTTTGCACAAAACAACATCATATTTGTTTTTTATTCCTTTTTGCTTTATAATAAAATTACAAAAAATCTATGAAGGACCAGAGTATTGCAAATAAATTATGACTCTGCAAAATAATCCATCTTTACCCATTAAAGCACCCAATATAAGAACTCAAAAATTATTCTCCAAGTTTGCAATTAGCACCAATATAAAAGTTATGAAAATTTTATTTATTTTATCATGAGTTAGTAAACGAATTTAAATTAAGCCCGTTTTGCGTCATACATACCACCTTTCCTAATATTTCCACAACCAAACATCAGCTCCTTTCAAATTTGTCCACATATTAATTTCATTCATTCAAGATTTTTCCCATGAATGATTCGTCTAACTAGAAGAGTTTATATATATATATATATATATATATATTACCTGTTAATTTGTTATAGCACCCAAAATTTCCATAAAGTCTGTAACTTGTGTTGTTGTTCATGATTTAAATTTCTCGAGTTATTTTCTATTTTCATTCTTAATCCAATTATACAATGCTTAATTGCTAACATCACACAAAAAATTGTTTTAAACTCATCTAGTGCGAAAAAAATAGTCAAGACAGTCAGACAGGTAAACAAAAATCAATAACCACGTAATAAATAGTGTATAGCCCATGGGTAATAAACTAAGTTAGCTTGATTTTTTTGTATTCTTATTATTTTTGAAAGTTAAAGTCACCTTCACTTTTAGTCTAAGTCTTTGATTAATTTATTGGACAACAAAGCTGACGGTGGATATAAATGATGGAATATGATAAGCTAAAATAATGGTGGGTCAGATATCGGAATGGAAAGGTGCTTTTTTTTTTTGGGATAATTTCAGAAACCTCCCCTGAGGTTTCTGACAGTCTCACTCACCTCCCCTGAACTTTACAAAATATCAGATACCTCCCCTGAACTTATAGTTGGAGTAACAAGATTAGCCCATGTCAGAAAAATGAGCATTAAAAAAATATTTTGAGGAGTGAGATGATATTTGTGTTCCACATATGCCCTTTTTGCTTATCCACAACTTGAGCTAAAGCAAAAGCAAAAAAAAAAAGAAATAATAAGTTGAACCAGATAGAGACAAATGCAGATGCTTCTTCAAACAATGTTACAATGCTATTTATATTTTTTTTGTTTTAGCTATTAGACATTATTTAGCTAATATGATCATTCAATTAATTGAAACATACTTCTGGTGATATAAAAAAAATGTATAGTTTTATAATTTGAGTGATTAAAAGTATAAATTTTTATTAGTTAAATCATAAAAAAATATTATTTGAGTGATTAAAAGTATAAATTTTTACTAGTTAAGTCACAAAATTTTTTTCACTATTTGGTTAATTGAGTGAATGGCAATTGCAGTTAAATAAATAGTGTAACGATCAAATAACCAAATTCTCAATAGTTTAATAACTCTTTTTGTGATTTTCTCTATGGAAAATGAAATGAAGTAGCAAGATACTTCATTTCATTTAGTGCTAGATACTTTAGTTGGGATTTTAAAAAAAAATTTTAATTCACACTGTAGTTAGTCGAATTTATTCAACAAGCTTCGTTTGAATACCAGAGATTAGGTAGATCCAATTTTCAAAAAATTCAATAATCCAAATTGTGTCGCATCACTTTATGAGATGATGTAATATACAATTTACATCATTGAATTTTTGAAAACCAAATTTACCCAAATATAAGTAATGAGTTACACTAGATAATTGTCTTCCAAAAAAAAAACATGAAATACATTACTTTAGAGAAAGGTAACACTAATGCTAAACTCTTCATTGGTGATTGTACTACGAATAAAAAGTATAAAGTGGAATAGAAGGTCTATCATAAGTTATATCAAAAGTTATATCTCTATTACTCATTTAATTAATTCTGTCAAAATATATCATAAGTTATAAGGGTATATCTATCAATTTATCATCAATGATATCACAAATAGGGTCCAATAATCTGACAAGGGAGGCATATGATATTTTACAAAGTTCAGGAGAGGTGAGTGAGACTGTCAGAAACCTCAGGGGAGGTTTCTGAAATTATCCCTTTTTTTTTGTCAAAGAATGGAAAGGTTCTGATGACGTACATTTTGTACATTGTATCTTGTGCTCCAGTCCACTATATGGGAGTAAACAATTATTCAAAGAGTCCTTTTTCAAAAATGAAAAAAGGAAAAAAAATTTTAAAAGAGTCCTTAGCAGCAAAGCATATTTCGCAGATTCAAAGCATATATGAGGTGTACTCATGTACTAGATAATGAAATAATTTGTGGACATTCCAAGTTTCACATAAAAGAGATGTTTCTTTATACCAACATTTAAAGATATGGTATGGTACTGACCTGGAAAGCCCTCCCATTCATAATTATTAAATCCGGTCTTACAAGGAATCCGACAAATGAATCGGTCAATGGATTACTGGTTCAACTAGTAGTTCACTAGTTGAATCGATGGGTATTAAAATAATAATTTTAATATACATAAAATATTTGACATAGTGCTTTTTAAGACTAATTATTGTACTTAGAAAGATATATAAAATGAACAGATAAATCTTTATAGAAGATCTAATTTCATTTTATCGTACTTTGATACAAATAAATTATATAGTCAAAAATAAAATCAAATTATGTCCATTTGTTTTCAAGGATATAGCATTATTTAATTTTTTTAACTACTCAAATATTGTCATTTTGAAAGTTAAGAAGATTAATTGTATAATAAAAAGTAAACAAATTTTAAAAAATATTCACTTCAAATGAAAACTAAACAAGTAGTAAAGTTTTATGTACATTTAAATGAAGATCCACTATTCAAATTTTATCAAAAGCATATATGTACTTTGCTTTAAAAACAAAGATGTTGTAAAACTAATAAACTACTATAATATGAATAGAGATATTAGAGAAAGGAGTAGAGAAAAGGGAGAAAGATATCCTTATATTTCAACAAGATACAAAAGTCACCCAAAGGGTCTCAATGTACCTCTATATATAGGCACTACAAGATTAAAGGTACATAAATCCTATTAAATATCCATTACTACAATAATATGAAGAAACTTATAAAACGGTTTCTCCACTACATGAATAGATTTATGGATTGTAACTTCTATACATAATGTAGCCATAAAATCATGAATTAATCCCCTTGGAAATATAAAGGGACATCCACATTTTTGTTATTTCATAACACTCTCCCTTGGATGTCCATTACACAAAGAATATGCCTCGTTAAAACCTTACTAGGGAAAAATCCAGTGGGACCAAAAACCCTAGTGAAGGAAAAAGAGTACACTATTCTTGTGTAATAATTTTCTCCCCCTGATGCAAACGTTATTTGAGATCTTTTAATTGTCGCATTCCAATACTCTTCACCAATTTCTCAAATGTCGCAGTTGGTAATGCCTTGGTAAATAAATCGGCCAGATTATTATCTGATCGGATTTGTTGCACATCAATTTCACCATTCTTTTGCAAATCATGAGTAAAAAAGAATTTTGGTGAAATGTGTTTCGTCCTATCTCCTTTAATATATCCTCCTTTCAATTGAGCTATACAAGCTGCATTATATTCATATAATATAGTTGGAGGATTTTTTTCCCCGGAGGATAACCCACAATTCTTTCGGATATAGTGGGTCATTGATCTTAACCAAACACATTCTCGACTGGCTTCATGAATTGCTATTATTTCAGCATGATTCGATGAAGTGGCGGCTAGTGATTGCTTTGTAGATCGCCAAGAAATGGCTATGCCTCCATATGTAAATAAATAACCAGTCTGAAATCTTGCTTTATGCGGGTCGGATAAATACCCAGCATCAGCATAACCAACCAATTCAGGTTTGGATTTATTTGAATAAAATAAACCAAGATCTATTGTTCCTTGGAGATAGCGAAAAATATGTTTAATACCATTCCAATGTCGTCTTGTGGGCGAGGAACTAAATCTTGCTAATAAATTTACTGCAAATGATATATCAGGTCTTGTACAATTAGCAAGATACATTAGTGCACCAATTGCACTGAGATATGGTACTTCAGGACCAAGTATCTCTTCATTTTCTTCTCGTGGTCTAAAAGGATCCTTATTAGGATCTAATGATCTGACAACCATTGGGGTACTCAATGTATGTGCTTTGTCCATATAAAATCGTTTTAATACCTTCCGGGTATAAGTAGTTTGGTGGACAAAAATTTCACCTTTCAAATACTCAATTTGTAAACCAAGGCAAAATTTTATTTTTCCAAAATCTTTGATCTCAAATTCTTTCTTCAAATATTCAACACTATTTTGAATCTCTTCAGGAGTTCCAATCAAATTTAGATCATCAACATATACAGCAATTATCACAAAATTTGATCCATTTTTCTTGATAAAAATACATGGACATATTGGATCATTGGTATAACCTTCTTTAGTCAGACATTCATTGAGGCGATTATACCACATACGTCCAGATTGTTTGAGCCCATACAGAGACCTTTGTAATTTAATAGAATAAATATTTTTAGAATTTGATTTGCATGCTTCAGGCATATTGAATCCTTCGGGGATTCTCATATAAATATCATTTTCAAGATTCCCATATAAATATGCAGTAACGACGTCCATTAGACGCATATCTAATTTTTCATTTACTGCAAAACTCACAAAATATCTAAATGTGATAGCATCCACTACAGGTGAATACGTTTCATCATAATCAAATCCAGGCCTTTGTGAAAATTCTTGGGCTACAAGTCTAGCTTTATACCTCACAATTTCATTTTTCTCATTTCATTTTTCCACAAATACCCATTTATATTCCACTGGCTTTACACCTTCAGGTGTTTGGACTACAGGTCCAAAAACTTTTCTTTTAGCCAGTGAGTCCAATTCAGATTGGATCGCATCTTTCCATTTTGGCCAATCATTTCTACGTCGACATTCATCAACCAATCTAGGTTCATGATCCTCGTCTTCTGCCATAATATCAAGTGCTACGTTATATGCAAAAATATTATCAATAATTATTTCTTTTCGGTTCCAACTTTTTCTTGAAGTGACAAAATTTATTGAATTTTCTATAATTTCATTCTCTTCAAGAATTGGCTCTTTAGGAGCGACCTCTTCAGGAGGTTGAATTTTGTCACTAATTGTTGATTCATCTACTCCTCTTTTCTTTCGAGAATTTTTATCTTTGGAACCAAGAGGTCTCCCACGCTTCAAGCGTGCTTTAGACTCATTAGCACTTGTAATTTGTCCTTCAGGGACATCAATTTTAATCGGAGCATTTTCAGCAGGAATATGTGATTTAGTAACTCTTCTGGAGTCGTTAAATGCATCCGGTAATTGATTTGCAATTCTTTGCAAATGTATAATCCTTTGAACTTCTAGTTCACATTCTTTAGTACGAGAATCAAGGAAATTCAATGATATTTTTCAAGTGATTTCCTTTTTCGGTTGATTTTTATCTCCCCCTAATGTCGGAAAATGTGACTTGTCAAAATGATAATCTGTAAATCTCGCAGTAAATAAATCACCTGTTAATGGTTCCATATACTTAATGATTGAAGGTGATTCATATCCGACATATATCCCCAATCTTCTTTGTGGGCCCAATTTACGACGTTGGGGCGGTGCAATTGGAACATACACCGCACAACCAAATATTCGTAAATGAGAAATATTTGGCTCATAACCAATAGTTAATTGTATGGGAGAATAAGTGTGATAATTTGTCAGTCTAATTCTCACAAGTGTTGCTGCATGTAAAATAACATGTCCCCAAGCAGATGAAGGAATCTTAGACCTCATCAACAATGGTCTAGCAATTAATTGTAGCCGTTTAATAAGTGATTCGGCTAGACCATTTTGTGTGTGAACATAAGCTACAGGATGTTCAACAGTTATTCCAATGGACATACAATAATCGTCAAAAGCATGTGACGAATATTCACCAGCATTATCTAGACGAATTTTCTTTATTGGAAAATCTGGAAATTGTACTCGCAATTTAATTATTTGAGCAAACAATCTCGCAAATGCCAAGTTGCGAGTAGATAATAAACATACATGTGACCATCTAGTTGATGCATCAATTAGCACCATAAAATATCGAAATGGTCCACATGGTGGATCTACAGGCCCACATATATCACCATGAATTCGTTCTAGAAATGCAGGGGATTCAGTCCCAACTTTAACTTGTGATGGTCTAATAATTAATTTCCCTTGAGAACAAGCAACACAAGAGAATTCATTGGCTTTTAATACTTTTTGATTTTTCAATGAGTGGCCATGTGAATTCTCAATTATTCGTCTCATCATTATAGATCCGGGATGTCCGAGACGATCATGCCAAACCATAAAATCATTGGGATGAGTAGACTTCTGGTCTACTAGGTGATGAATTTCAATTGCACTAATTTGTGCATAATATAACCCAGAAGAAAAAGAAGGTAATTTTTCTATTTCGCATTTTTTCCCATAAATGATACTTGTGATTAATAAAAATTCACCATTTGTCTCAGTCATTGTCTCGATATGATATCCATTTTCGCGGATATCTTTAAAACTCAACAAGTTTCTTCGAGACTTGGGAGAGAATAGTGCATTATTTACAATAATTTTAGTCCCTTCAGGGAGAAATATAGTGGCTCTTCCGGAGCCTTCAATCAATTTTGCACTACCACTAATGGTATTAACGTTTGTCTCTCCCATTTTCAAACAAGAAAAATATTTTTTATTTTTCAATATGGTGTGCGTAGTAGCACTATCAATGAGACAAATATCATCATCACCATTATTTAATCCCAAATATTTGACATCCATTTCTTCTTCAGGAAGAAAATTTCAAACAAAAATATTAATAAAGATGCGAAAATAAATATTCAATAGAAAGAAAAATTACATAAAAGATAAAGCATCATAAAAATATCTAAATAATCATGGGATATTTGTTGACATCTTCAGGATGCTCAAAAAAATCAGCAACATCGAGGTGTGTCATATCAGCATCATCACCATCATCATAGTCATTCTTTTGATCAATGAAATTTGTCTCAACACCTTTGTCTTTCTTTTTCAATGATGCTTGATAGAGGTCAACACGATGTTCAGCCGTACGACAGGTACGGGACCAATGACCTTCCATACCACATCGGTAGCATTTTTCTTCATAAACTTTCTTTTCTCCATTTTTCTGATCGTAGTTATTTTCCCTCTTTTGGAAAACATTTTGTTGTTTGCCACGGTTAAAATTTTCACGGGGCACAAATTTACTACGATCACGTCCACGGCCACGACCACGTCCGCGGCCTCCTCCACGGCCACCTCTACGGCCACGTCCACGACCTCGACCAGAATTTTGAAATTGGGTCGCATTTGCTTCAGGGAATGGACTTGCACCAGTTGGTCGGGACTCAAGATTTTTCAGCAACAATTCATTGTTTTGTTCAGCCAAGAGAAGACATGCAATAAGTTCAGAATATTTTTTAAACCCCTTCTCTCGATATTGCTGCTGCAGGAGCATGTTAGAGACATGAAAAGTAGAAAATGTTTTCTCCAACATATCTTCATCAGTGACTTTTTCGCCACATAATGATAATTGAGAAGTAATTCTGAACATGGCTGAATTATATTCGTTGACAGATTTAAAATCTTGCAGCCGTAGGTAAAGCCAATCATATCGGGCTTTTGGAAGAACGACCAACTTCAGGTGGTCGAATCTTTCTTTCAAATCTTGCCAAAGGACAAGAGGATCTTTGACAGTAAGATACTCTATTTTTAATCCTTCATTTAAATGATGACGAAGGAAAATCATAGCTTTGGCACGGTCTTGGTTTGATGATTCATTTTTTTCTACAATAGTATTACCAAGACCCATTGCCTCAAGATGGATTTCAACATCCAATACCCATGATAAATAATTTTTTCCAGAAATATCAAGAGGTACAAACTCTTGTTTTGTAAGATTAGCCATAAGAAATTGAAATAAGTTTTTGAGTTAGAAATTTACCTTAGAATTTTCTTGAGCAGAATTTCGATAAAATCTAGTGCTTCACTTTGTTCAATGTAGAGCCTCCGTTTTCACCTTTTGCTCAAAAGTAGAGCTTTCGTGCTGATAACGTGTTGTAAAACTAATAAACTACTATAATATGAATAGAGATATTAGAGAAAGAAGTAGAGAAAAGGGAGAAATATATCCTTATATTTCAACAAGATACAAAAGTCACCCAAAGGGTCTCAATGTACCTCTATATATAGGCACTACAAGATTAAATGTACATAAATCCTATTAAATATCCATTACTACAATAATATGAAGAAACCTATGAAACGGTTTCTACACTACATGAATAGATTTATGGATTGTAACTTCTATACATAATGTAGCCATAAAATCATGAATTAATCCCCTTGGGAATATAAAGGGACATCCACATTTTTGTTATTTCATAACAAAAGACCAATAATTGAAATAAAAAAAGGGGTAATTGAAAGTCGGATGAGTTTCGATTGAACCAATGGGTCAGATGGGTTTGTCCAAGTCAATTCCTTATCCGGTCAAACAATAGGCTCGCCCCAACTCAACTTCATGATCAGTTCACCGGACCAAATAGTTCAACTGTTGGTTTGGGCCAAGTTTAATAAATATGCTCCCATTTCAATGGCCCCTTTTTACTAAACTCGATGATATCAAATTAAATACTTTGTGATTAAATTTCTATTTAGACTCTTAAACTATAGATGTACTCTCACTTTAGTTTTTAAACTTGAATTTTAGATACTTTACCTCCGTAAGTATAAAATTTACCTCACTTAGTTAATCCTTAAACTTCAATTTTAGATACTTTACCTCCTAAAGTATGAAATTTATCCCAATGAATTGTCAAAAATAATGGAATAGTAGATAGATAATGCTCGAAAGTGCGATGGATTCATACTTTATGGAAAAAATTGTCCAAAATTGAAGTTTAAGGAGTAAAATGAGATGGATTTCATACTTCATAGTGTAAAATATCCAAAATTAAAGTTTAAGAACTAAAGTGAAGGTGTTTCTATAGTTTGACTGTCCAAAGTAGAATTTACCTATAATTTGTAGAATGAAACACACATAACTATGTGAGAATATTAATATGAATATTTACTGAATAATGCAATAAATGCATGAATTAAGATCTAATTTCAAGAGAGTTTGTTCACTATATAGGATGATCTTCACCTTTGCATGGGAAACAAAGATGGAACTGGAAATAGTTGTGAAACTGATATCATGTACGATTATTCTCCATGATGATAAAACATCTACACTAAGAAAATTTTTGCAGACAGTATTATGTATAGATCCAATGTCCTTTTTCAAGTGCCATATACTTATAAAGCAGAAGGTGTACGAATACCATTATGTAGAAACACGAGCCAAAGTAATCATCTTATATAAGAGTTGATGAATTGTTCTTCAAAACTTCCATCACAATTTGCAATTATCTTCTTATCTTATATATGTGTTATTAAACAGTGCTACAGTCTCATTTTACTATAAATGCTTCAAGAGCTCACAATGGAGACAAATAGTTCAGAGAAAATACAAGTTTTGGCCAGGTTAAAAATTGTAAAAAAGGTTTAGTTCAAAAACCAGTTTTTCCAGATTCTCCACCACTTTTAGAGCCAAGTTGCATGGTATAAATGACAACTCACTTTTTAGTCTTCCATAGTTCCATCCCCTTGGTCACTATGAGAGCCCGGATCAGTTGGGAAGTCACTTTCTGAAAAGTATTATTTTGCACAATATTGATGAGTCAAACAGGATCGACGAGTCTATTTTGTGTCGGTGTTCGATCGGTTTATTTTTCACCGACCAATGTTGATCACCATGACAGTGTAATAAAGCTATAAATAGTTTCATAAGTCAACTGGATCCTCATACTTCATGTATCCAATGAGACAGAGTAACACGGTTGTTGATAATTCAACTTCTTTATATATCTAATTAATCTGAAAAAACTGTAGTCTTGATCCCTAATGTTTGGCCAGTGTGATGAATTGGTCACTCATATTTTGTCTAAAGCAAATTTGGCCTTCCAAAGTTTATGATTTTACGCACATTTAGAACAATTAATGAAAATTCAAGAATGACTTACGGTAAATATCAGATTGCCGTTAGTCAACACCTTTGATTTTACACTTTTAGTCTCCAATATTTTGATTTTGAATTATTCTCCTAAGTTTTAAATAGAGAAATTAAGGGTTTAAAATGAAATGAGATGCAAATAAGTATCAAATTGTATTAAACGAGTAATAGGAATTCTAACTAAATTTATTGTCTCCTTTTTTTTTTATTTCATATATTTATGTCACTAATATCTCATATACTTGTATTCTTTTGCATAGGTAGTCTCAAATATTATAGTTACTACTATATAAATTCTTGTATATGTTGTGCACATAGCTTTCAGATTCTTATCCTTAGTTATTGTGATTATAAAAAGGGAAAATGGCCAATTTAGTCCCTGAACTTTTTTTCTCCGTCGATTTAGTCCCTATCTATTATTTTTAGCCAATTTAATCCTTAAACTTATATTTCGATTCCAATCAAGGAACTTAGCGGCGGCGCCACCGCATAATATCAATCAAGCTCCTAATCGAGAAACCCCGGAGGGGTATTTTAGGCACTTCATCGTTGGAGCCGCGACTAATCAATATTGGAACCGTGAGAAGTAATTTTTTGTCTTTTTCTCCAATCCAAATTCGCATCGAGAATGTATGCGTGGTGTACAAAAAAAAAGATAATTGATAACCCCCATTCAACCCCACCGCGCCTGGCAGCTCTGTGAATTCCTCTCATCCACAGACAAACTCACTTTCGCCATGACCAATCGGCACCCTCCTCCCGAGCCACCTCCAGTAGCTTACCTCCCTCCCCGATCAGCAATCAATCGGCAGTCCGCATCTTCAAGAAAACCACCAGATTCTTCATTTCACATCCCTTCACCTTTATCTTCTTGGTCTCCCTCGTTTTTGCCTTCCGTTTCAATGCAATAAGGGGGCGCACTTCCTCATCTCTTCCTTCAATGGAGACCCTTCTCTCAAGTCCTTCATCTCCTGTCTCGACTCTCGACCTATCTGGCAACCAGCAATACCACCACCACCGCCACCCTCTCCATATCCGCCGTCGTCGTCGTGCCTTTCTTCATGTCTCCAGCGTTGAAACCCTTGAGGAAGACTTCTTCTCAGGTGATGTCGATTACGCCTGCTCTGTCTTCAATCCCACCACTAAATTCCAACCCAATGGGACCTTTGTGATTCTCTCCAATTTCAACTACAATCTGAGGTTTTCACCCAACCCCATTGTGGACAATGGCGCCTTTTTCCCTCAAACAATTTCGTTGACGAAGACCGCAGCTACCGCATGGGGAGAGGAGGCATTGGTGGCAGTGGTGATGGTAAGGCAGTAGTTGGGGGCTAGGGTTTCGATTAAAGTTCCGGAGGCCAAGTTGCAGAGAAAGCGGAGAGTGTAGAGGCCGGGAACGGAGTACTGGCGGAGGAGGAGAGGAAGGGAGCAAGAAGGACAGGTGAGGAGGGAGGAGTCGAAGGGGTTGAAGATGAATTTGGGGGTGGAGGAGAGATTGGCGCCGAGGACGGCAGTGGAGAGTAGTTGGAAGCCGAGGTAGTGAAGGATGGAGGTGGTAGTTGATGAGGAAGAGTATGAGAAGGCGAGAGTTGGAAAGGAAGAAGAAGGGGGAGGGGCAGTGGGGAAGGGAGAAGAGGAGGGGGCGGCGGAGATGAAAAAGGAAAGGAGGATTTGGAGTTGGAGTTGCAGAGAGGCAGTGCGCATTGGCATTGGTATTGTTGTGGATGAATGGGATTGAATTGTTGGATGATGCTTTTGAAGATTTTGCTTCGTTGAATTGTCAAAAGGCTGATTCCACTTTGTATATGTGCATGCAGATGGTGGAATTGGTTGTGTCATTTATTTTTGGGTTGCCATTGTTGGCTGAGAAAGAGTGGGGGAGAGGTAGTTCCGAAGTGTCTAAAATACCCCTCCGGGGTTTCTCAATTAGGAGCTTGATTGACATTATGCGGTGGCGCCGCCGCTAAGTTCCTTGATTGGAACCGAAATATAAGTTTAAGGATTAAATTGGCTAAAAATAATAGATAGGGACTAAATCGACGGAGAAAAAAAGTTCAGGGACTAAATTGGCCATTTTCCCTTATAAAAACTAGTGGAGTTAAATGTTAGTGTAAAGTGCTTTTAAGAATTTTTAGAAAAACTATTTTTTTGTCATTCCTACCAATTAAAATCTAACATTCCATTACAATAATTTTAAAATATTTATTTTAATATCTATCTAACTTTATAATAATTTAATGATTCAAATAATTTTGAAATGGAATTCATTTCAAATTCAATTTATAACCTATTGAAATGCCAAAAAAGAAAAGGGTTTGTTGGAAAAGTACCGACTGGGTGCTTATTAATATATAGTTCAAGTGTTAATGTTTTGAAAACATAAAGTTAAATTGGGAAAGTATATAAATTTAAGGTAGGATAATAATTATTAGTATGTACATTCACATGGTATGTTATGTGTGATTTAGGTGTTTTAATAAGTGCCCACTAGACACCAGTTTGAAAAATCTAAAAAAATTTAATTTACAAATAGTTTATATTTCTTATATTTTAAAGTGAATTCAATTAGCTATTTAATTACCACTAAAAAAAACTATAGAACTCATTATCATTAATTACTATTAGTGTAAAATAATAATATAAATATATTATACCAAATTTGAAACTAACTATGAATAAGAGAATAAGTATATGAGATATTAGTGGCATGAATAAATTAAATAAAAATAAAATAAAAGAAAAATAAATTTTATTAGAATTCTTCTTGCCCATTTAATACAATTCCATTCTAATTTTCATCTTATTTCATCCTAAAACCCTTAATATCACTATTTAAAATTTAGACAAATATAGCGACTCAAAATCAAAATATCAGGGACCAAAAGTTCAAATTTAGAGTTGTTGATTAATGGTAATTTGACGTTGATTGTTAGTCATTCTTGAATTTTCTTTAGTTGTCTTTGTGTCTAAAATCAGAAACTTTAGGGACCAGACTTGCATTAGACAAAATATTAGGGACCAACGTAGCACGTAGGTCAAACATTGCGGGCTAAAACTATAATTCTCTCTCACTCTTTTAATAATTTTGTTTCGACCAACTGCTTTAGTCTATAATGGCCTTTGCACATTAAATAATCTATTAATCCTGTTTCTTTAGTCTTTCTTTTTTATTTTTTAAAGTAAGAAATAGAAGAGTTAAGATTGCTTTCGTATGAATCTACTGTACCGGGAACGACTTTATATAAACATAACAACAATAGCCAGATTCAAAGCCATAGGACAATTAGGAGTAGAGAAAGAAGGATGGGAGAGGAAAACAAAGTGATTCTGCTTGGAAATTGGTCAAGCCCTTTTGTTAAGAGAGTGGAATTGGCTCTCAAAACCAAAGGCATTCCGTTTGAGTACGTGGAAGAGGATTTGAGCAACAAAAGTGCTTTGCTCCTCAAGTATAATCCAGTACACAAGAAGGTTCCTGTTCTTGTCCATAATGGAAAGCCAGTATGTGAATCTCTAGTTATTCTTGAATTTATTGATGAAACCTGGCAAAATGGACCTCACCTCCTGCCTAAGGATCCTTATGAAAGAGCCAAAGTTCGCTTTTGGGTAGCTTATATCCATCAGGTATTCATCTTATCTTACTTTTTTCCTGTATATTTTTCTAATTTGCATTATCATGTTATCATTCCACAAGCAAGATCTGGGCTAGGCATTGGTTAACAGTTGGTATAGATAGTTCCTCTCGTATAGTCGTTTAAGTGAAAACTTGGTGTGTGATTATACAATTTGTCCTATTGGTACAAAGAGATGGTGTAAATATGTAAAGGGTAAATTATCTAGGGAACCTTGAAACTATTTCAATTGTTAGCTTTTGACCATTCATCCATTTTAAGTCTCAAATTGATTCTCAATAATGAAAAGCGTAAAAGTTTGATTATTTAGTCGATTTCAATTGTTAGATATGTCAAATTTACCCTTATTATACCATTAGCTTTATTGGTGAAGATGGACAGAAGGATCAAAATTTGACATTTGTCATTGTTGAGTGGTCAATTTGAGACTTTGAAATAGATGATGGGTCAATTTGAGATTTGAAATAGATGAAGGGTCAATTTGAGATTTGAAATAGATGAGGAGTTAAAAGTGGACCATTAAAATAATTTAGAGAGTCCCTAGGTAGTTTATCCATATATAAATAAGACTTAGGGAGAAAATATAATTTTGAACCCGAATGTTTGGCTTACGTGCTGAATTGGTCCCTAACGTTCAAACAAAATAAATTTGGTCCTTAAAATTTTTTATTTTATACAAATTTAGGATAATTAATGAATATTCAGCAATTCTAATGACCAATATCAATTTAATGTTAGTCAATGATTTTGACTTTTTATTTTTGGTCCCCATTCATTTGGAGTTTGAATCATTATGCTTTGATTGCTTTCACAAGTTTCAAATAATGATATTAAGGGTTTGACAATGAAATGAGATACAAACTAAATCAAAATTACTTTATATGTGTACTAGGTGTTCTAATTAAAAAATTTTCTTCTTTTGTTATGTTTTTTGTTTCATTTATTCATGTCACTATTTTTTCATGTCTTTCTTCTTCTTTGCATTTAAAATTGGTCTTAAAAATTGGACATATTTTATGTAGTTGTTATTGTGCACTATGACTAATTAATTGATCACAAGTTTTATCATTTTTAACTTCACTAACTTTTATCTTATACACTATCTATGTTATGCTTAACTTCAAATAATTTGACAAATAGTTACTCTTTAGGCTCAAGAATGATGTTGTGCCGCTATGAAGTGCTTTTAAGATTTTTTTTTTTATAAGGATTTGGAAACACATTTGTCAAATATTTAGTTTCAATTCACCTTTATTTCATCTTAAAACCATAAATATTCTTATTTGAAACCCAAGGGACCATATTGACGGAAACTCCAAATATTAGTGGAAAAAATGCAAAGTCAAAATTTTTTACTAATGTCAAATTAGTGTTAGTTATTGTGCTTTTCCATTAGTTGTCATAAATTTGTATAGAATCAAAAACTTTGGAACCAAATTTGTTTCAATTAAAACATTAAAGACCAATTTATCATATCAGCCAAAAACTGGAAACCAAAATTGTATTTCCCCCTAAAACTGAGGTATGATGACACTGTTTGATTGTACACCATATTTTATGAGAAATACACTAATGCGAACCGCAAGTATCGAAATTAAGTTGCCCGAACTCCATCTTGACTATAATCTACCCTCACTCCTATGTTTAGAAAACAAGAAAAGTACATCCTTAACTTGTGTTGGTGCAGCTGTTAGAAAGCATGGCCAAACTCTACACACCTGACAAAGAGGCACGAGAGAAAGCCCTTAAAGAAGTGCATGAGAAGCTGAGAGTTTTGGAAGATGGCATGAAGGAAAACTTTCCAGGGGGAAGTCCTGATGTCCGTGCCAAAAAGCTGGAAATCCTAGATATCATGATGATTGCAACTGTTGGTTCCTTCAAGACACACGAAGAGGTTCTCGGTGTACAGATTTTGGATCCGGAGAGGAATCCACTCACATTTTCGTGGGTGCAAGCTCTCAATGAGCTGCCTGTAGTGAAGGAAAGTAACCCTCCATATGAAAAGTTGATTGCTCTTCTTCAGTCCCTAAAAGAAAGTGGCATGAAATTCTACAATTGATTGTGGTTACATAGCAGTTAGTTTGTGAATTAACTTTATGTAAGTTAATCGAGACTACTGCCCTCTCCTTGTAAGTTGAAACAAGTAAGGCTTACTCATAAGTCATCTGAATAAACAATGTGCATATTTATATGCTTAGCGATCGACTGATCACCCAAGAGAACTGATTCTTAAATTTATTACACAATCAATCCTTAACAAACTTTTCGAAGTTGGACCACAAAAAGATACAAGTAGCTAGTAATAGAAACCTATTGACTGAGGCATATGCCATAGATTGAGCATAGTAGAGGTTTAGCTGATTTCTTGAAATTAATGTGTTTGGATTGCATTTTTCTGGATTTTTTGTAAACAAATTACTGTAACGATTTAATGTATGTGAAGTAAAAAGGTGATAGGAAAATGTATTCATGAAAAACGCGGCAATTTTTCGACGGAAAATAGCTGTCCAAATCTACTGTGTTTTGAGCTTGAACTTGAGGTTTAGTTACCTAGACTGAATTGTTTCTTGAACTTGAAAGTAGCTGAAAGCATGGTAACAGTGGATCCTTACCCAAGAAAGCTCCTAATTTTCTTCCAGCTATATGGAAATGGCAGCTTTCTTGTAGACTCTGATTTTGATATCAAATACTAACATAGGTATAGCTGTATACTTGACTCTACCTTTAGCTTTCTCTGTGAATTAAAGAAATGGAAAATAGTTGAAACTTGAATTAATTGAGCTCCAGCTATGAATAAGAATGAATAATCCAAGTCTGTGACTCATCAAAATTAATTTTGTATCCAATATGAATTAGGTAAACCGATTCAGAAAATTGTAGTAAAAAAACTGTACATCAAGCGTCATCTTTTAACTACTATGTACAAAGCTCAACTATTTTATTGATACTGTGTAGACAACAATCAATTTGATAAACCAAAATGTGGAAAGAAATTAATTCGTCTGTGACAATGAAGTCAGAAACTAAATTAGCAAACTTTGTTAAAGCTTTTCAAGTCAATTACAATGATTGACTGAAGATTGATTCTGCCTAACACTAGTTTGTCACAGATTTTTAATAAAATAAATGTGTATGAGTCAATCTGTATTTATCCTCTTTCCCAAGAAAACCATCTCTCTCTCTCTCTCTCTCTCTCTCAGTGAGCAAGACAAATAAAAAAACCATCTTGAGCACCAAGAAATCTAAAATCAAGTTTAATAAGGTGATCAAAATGGACATATTATCAAACTGTACACGAAAAATTTTTAAATTCTCTAGTCCATAATTCCATATGTCTTTCCATTGTATTAATGACATGTATGTTTTACCTACTGCATGAGTCCTCTTGGGCAACAAGAAACTAGGAAAAATGTACGCTGCCCGGTTTTTCTAAATTAACTTGCTCTGCAATACAGTTCACCAGTATAAATACATATCTAATGAATCAATATCTGATACAGGAAAAAAAAATGGGAGAGGAAGACAGAGTGATTCTCCATGGAATGTGGGCTAGCACTTATGTGAAAAGAGTGGAATTGGCTCTGAAAATCAAAGGCATACCCTTTGAGTATGTGGAGGAAGATTTGAGCAACAAGAGTGCTTTGCTCCTAAAATACAATCCAGTTCAAAAGAAAGTTCCTGTTCTTGTCCACAATGGAAAACCAATATGTGAATCCCTTGTTATTCTTGAATATATTGATGAAACTTGGCCAAGTCATGGACTTCAACTCTTGCCTAAGGATCCATATGAAAGAGCCAGAGTTCGTTTCTGGGCTGCTTATATCCAACAGGTATCATCTTTCCTCTCTCTAAGATCGATCTTCCTTATAAATTTAGCCTTCCTGATTCTTTTGCCAAACTATCAAACAGCTGCAATTGTTCTTGCCCCACATGATATCAACCAATCCCCCTAGTTGAAATGTTTTAAAGAAGAAACTTGACACATGAATGTGTGTTTGTGCAGCTGCTGGAGAGCATGGCGAAACTATTCAATCCTGATCACAAGGAAGCACAAGAGAAAGCCCTTGAAGAAATGTACGAGAAACAAAGGATATTGGAAGAGGGAATGAGAGAATTCTTTCCAGAGGAAAGTCCTAATGTTCACCCTGAAAAGTTGGGCATTCTAGATATCATGATTGTTTCAACACTTGGAGCCTTCAGGGCACAAGAGGAGGTTCTTGGCGTAAAGACTCTTGACCCTGAAAAGAATCCACTCTTATTCTCATGGGTGGAAGCTCTGATTCAGCTGCCTGTGGTGAAGGAAATTATCCCACCTTTTGAGAAGTTGGTTTCTCTTCTTCAGTTTATCAAACAAAATGGCATCAGATTCTGATCCAGTTGAGTGCTTTGACGCTTGGAGTTAATGGTTACTTGCTCTTGCTGTAGTACAATGAAAATGTCAGCAATTTTAAGTTTGTACTTCACTTGGTTTTGTATGTTAACTGGGGTTGTAATTGCCTTTTGCTTGCTATAAATAAGGCTTATAAGTCATGTACAATCCAGAAAGTCCTTAATAAACACTTTTAATTACTCCAGTGTCATGCTTTCCTTTTGGTCTATTCCAAAACTATTGTCACTTACCTAAAATAGTAAGCAAAATTTTCATATATTTCCATTGAATACCCTCACATAATCACAATTTCCTATAAAGTCCCCTCAAACTACTTTAACTGAGTTATTTCGTGCGTGAGACGTATGCTAGAGTGAAGCTGTGTTTGTAAACTCGGACCGGATCAGCCGGTTGAATCAGAAACCGGCCAAGTGTTCGGTCCGAGTTACTCTAAAAAATCGAGAGTATAAAAACTCGGTCAAATCAGGTCAAAACCAGGGTTTGACCGGCAAATCGGATGAACCGATTTGATGTCAAGTTTTTTTTTTTGAAATGGTCAAAGCATTTTCAATATTATGTTTTGGCCCCTAAGTTGTTAAAAATTATTAATATATCTCAAATATTTCATACTTTACAAATGTTGTCCTAAAGTTTGGTGTTATTTTTCAATCAAATTCATAATTTTAATTCTAAACTTGTTAATGTTCATTTAATAAACTAAGTTGCTACTTGATCATTCTAATTCTTTGTATTTTCTTATTAAATATATTTGAAACATCAAATATATATATGAATATACATTTATTAATATTAACATGCTCTTAAGTGTGTTACATAAAATATTTTAATTTTTAAATAATTTTTATTTATGACGTCATCCGGTTCAACTCCGATCGAACCCGGTCGAACCTATTGACCCCTGAGCTCGACCAAATCGATATCCGGTCCGAGTCTGAAAACAGAGGAGTGAAGTAGTAGCGTGATGTTCAAACGACAACAAAATTTTGATCATTTCAAGTGGTGGATCCCACAAGCATTATAGGGTGTTAGTACTCAAACTTAACTCGAACTAGAAAATAAGGGCAAAGAGGGAAATTCAAACATATAGCTGTCAGTTTTGAACACTATTCGTATTAAGTTGTTTTCTCAAAAAGTGACCAAATTTTTGGGATTGCAGGAGTAATAATTATGTAATTCAATTATATTCAGAGAAATTTTTTTCAGCCAATTTATCCCTGTTTATGGATTAACGGACATGTACAAAAGTTCTATTTGTCTCTGCCATTCTATGTATCTCTTCCTTTTTGCTTAGGGCATCCTCGCTCCATATGAAAAGTGCAAATTATTTCAAATGATAATAAAAAGGAAATTAACAAGCTAGGATGTAAAGTAAATGTACAACATTTCCAACTTAGACCTTCTAAGATTGGTGTTAGGACTAAAATGTTAAAACAAAAAATTTTAAGCACTAAAAAGTTCATAATTATACTTAAAAGAAAAGTTAATCGATTGGGAGTTTTGTAATAATAGTTGAAGGGTTTCTTTAGCAAATTCATGTTAACGAAGAGTATTTTTGTTAGTTAGAAACTATATGATGATTATTTATTGCCTTCAAAGAATATGAAAGGACAATTGACAAACTGGAAAGGATGATAATTTTTCTTTTTGCAGGATAAGAATGTAATTTTAGTTACGTTAGAAATTAAATAAACATTTCCTTTCATTCCATAGCTCTTGGATTCATCTTTGTCTCCAACTTCAAATTTAAGTTATTATTTAGAATAAAATTATAACTACATCAATAGTCTTGGAATAGACTGGAGTATGGTTAGTGATTTTGAGACAGGTGTAGGTAGATGATCCTTTTCAATAAAATGAAGATCTTTGTAGAGTTTTCACATTAGCACTTTGCAGCTAGCTTTTTATTTTTCTTTTTAGCTCTTTGAAAGTTTTTCCTCTTGAACTAAAAAAAATCCCTAATGATCCTATAAATAAAAAACACAATTGAAGTATGAAACAAACCAGCTTAAAATAATAATCCTCATGCTTTTCCTCAATTACACCTTTTACTTCATGCATGGTTAGCTACAACTAAAATTTTGAACCAAAACCTCTTTTTCATGTGGTTTAACTGGATATATTATATCTTTATTTCGAGGAATTAAAGCTATCAGCCTATCGCAATTGTCACCAACCAGTTGTACATAAGGTAATTTAACATATGAAGATGTTATCACCAAACCAGTTAAAAGAAACTCAGCCAAGAAATGTAAGAGGGGAAAAGAAAATACCCCAAAAACCGGAAGAATGTCAAGAATGGGATTCGAACCCATGCCCTTTCGGACCAGTACCTGAAACTGGCGCCTTAGACCAACTCGGCCATCTTGACATCCATGTCAAAGTTTTGTTCAGAATATATATGAATGCATTCACTGGGGAAACATTTTAATTTTTAACCCAATAATTTGGTTCCCGCGCTATTCAAACCAATGCCAAATAATTTCTTTCTCAATTTTTTCTGTCTTCACATTAACCCAAATGAATTTCCACATTCCTCGGCGTTTTGAACCCAAAATCTCAGCTTTAGGCCGCAGATTTGTCTCATCCCTTCCAGTACGTGAAAACCCATCAATTTTTTGCGACCAAAATGTTAATAATGTCACCAAACCGAACCCTTTTCACATCCTTAAGGACCCCAACAAGCCAAGAAAAGTCAAGCTTAAAGATACTAAAATCGTTCACGCAAATTTACTGAGAACCCATGATCTTTACTTGGATATGTTTCGAACAAATTATTTGCTTGATTGTTACTTCGAATGTGGTAGTACAAAATATGCATTTAACTTATTTGATGAAATTCCTGACCCAAATTCTGTTTCTTGGAATTTGATGTTGTCTGGTTGTAACAAAAATATGTTGTTTGAGGACTCATGGAGGTCTTTTTGTGAGATGCATCGGTTTGGTTTGGAAATGGGGGAGTATACTTATGGGAGTGTGTTTTCTGCGTGTGCAGCTTTGGGATGCGTGCTGCGGGGAGAGCAAATTTATGGGATTTCGATAAAAAAGGGATTTTTTTCGAATGGGTATGTCAGGGTTGGAATGATGGGTCTGTTTTCGGAGAGTGGTAGGTTTGACAATGCTTTGAGGGTATTTTATGATGTTCCTTGTGACAATGTGGCTTGTTGGAACGCTATTATTTCCGGAGCCGTGAAAAATATGGAGTATTGGGTTGCTTTGGATATTTTTAGTAACATGTGCCATCGGCTAATCATGCCTAATGAATTTACTATTTCAAGTGTTGTAACTGCTTGTGCTGCTCTTAAAGATTTTGATTTTGGTAGAGGGGTTCAAGCATGGATGATTAAGTGTGGTATAAAAGAAGATGTTTTCTTAGGCACTGCTATTCTTAGTTTTTATGCTAAATCTGGGTGTATGGATGATGCTGTTAGACAATTCTGGTTCATGCCTGTCCGCAATGTTGTTTCATGGACTACTATGATCTCTGGTTTTGCTCAGAATGGTGATTTTGTATCTGCTGTTGAATTCTTTAGGCAAATGAGAAATATGAATGTGGACATTAATCAGTACACTATCACAAGTGTTCTTATTGCTTGCACAAATCCTGATGCAGTTAAGGAGGCAATTCAAATTCATTGTTGGATTTTTAAAACTGGGTTCTACTCAGACTCAGTGGTGAAAGCTTCTTTGATCAATTTGTATGCTAAGATTGGAGCAATTGATGCATCTGAGATAGTTTTTCTAGAGAGTGAAGGTATGAAGCACCTGAGTACCTGTGGTACAATGATTTCTGCTTTTGCTCAGCACAAAAGTTCCAAACAGGCCGTTAATTTGTTTCATAGAATGCTCCAGGAGGATGTCAAACCTGATAAGTTCTGTACCACTAGTGTCTTAGGTATTATTGACTCTCTAAATATGGGGAGACAGATCCATACCTATACCATTAAGACTGGGCTAGTTTTTGATGTTTCTGCAGGCAGTTCTCTTTTCACAATGTATTCCAAGTGTGGGAGCTTAGAAGAGTCTTATAATGTCTTTAATCTACTTGAACGCAAAGATACCATTTCATGGGCCTTAATGATTACCGGTTTTGTTCAAAATGGCAGTGCAACTAAAGCCATTTATTGTTTTAGAGAGATGTTATCTGAAGAAATTGTGCCTAATGAGATGACTTTAACTGCCATTCTCACTGCATGTTCTGCTCTTTGTTTGTTAAGGACTGGGAGAGAAGTACATGGATTCAGTCTTCGGAACTATATGGGCGACCAAGCCTCCGTAGGCAGTGCACTGGTTAGTATGTACTCAAAATGTGGCATTCTAAGCTCTGCAAGGAGAGTGTTTGACATGATTCCCAGAAAGGACCAGTTCATGGGTTCTGCTATGGTTTCTGGGTATGCACAAGGTGGTCACCCTGAGGAGGCAATTCACCTCTTCTGTGATATGCTTGTCGATGGTTTGGTTATTGATGCCTTCACATTGTCAGGCGTCATTGGATGCCTTGCAGATTTAGGTAGATTAGGCATTGGTAGTCAAATTCATGCCCTGGTCATTAAAATGGGTTTTGAGTCTGAAGTATCTGTTGGAAGTTCACTGCTTGTTATGTACTCAAAAATTGGAAGTATTGAGGATTGCCGTAAAGCATTCCAACAAATTAAGGCACCTGACATTATTAGCTGGACAGCCTTGATTGCAAGCTATGCTCGACATGGAAAAGGGACAGAGGCTTTACAAATTTATGAACTCATGAAAGAGTCAGGTACCAACCCTGATTCAGTGACATTTGTTGCTGTTCTATCAGCGTGTAGTCATTGTGGTTTGATTGAAGAAGGATTCTTTCATTTTTCTTCAATGAAGAAGGACTATGGAATTGAGCCCGGTTATAGACATTATTCCTGCATGGTGGATCTTCTTGGTCGTGCAGGAAGATTGAAGGATGCTGAAAGCTTTATCACTTCCATGCCAATAACACCTGATGCACTCATATGGGGAACACTACTGGCTTCTTGCAAAGTACACGGTGACATGGATCTTGCGAAGCTAGCAGCTGAAAAGGTCATGGAGTTGGAGACACATGAAGCAGGAACTTATGTCTCTATGGCAAACATCTGTGCTGACATGGGCCAGTGGGACAATGTTCTGAAGCTCAGAAGTGAAATGGCAGGAACTGAAGTGATAAAGGAACCTGGATGGAGTTCTTTATAAGGTACAATATTATGGTTTTATGAAATTATCTTTCCATTTACTACATGGATTAAAATGTCTCGGATTTGGGAAGTCAAGAGGTGATCTGGAGTAAATTGACAAACTATGAAAAAGAAGCATATGTGGTTTGTTGGACAATCAGTTTAATGGGATCTCTTGGATCCTCTTCATCCCATCTACTTACAACTGCACCACTTCACTCTTTAGCTTGGAATATGCACTTCTGATATTGAGAATAATTACAAGCACAATATCTTCTGGTGGAATTTTGTAGCTGATTTTCTCTTTGCATCCTCATATATCTTTCACTTGCTATGTTAAGTAATTGAGCAGAATCCAATTCGTACTTTTATTACACGTGGATGAAGTTCCAGAAGTGGTCAAGACATTCAAACTCAGGGAGTTGGACAATTGCATGTTTGTATACTTGGACAATTGAGCAGAAAAATTCCAGATTCATTTTTACAGAGAATACCTGCTTCTGTTTTAAAAAGTAAGTCCTTCGGGTTCATACAACTTAGTCATTTTTTGTTTTATTAATGCCTTGTGGCTTTCATAAAAGAATATAATAAATATTTTGTTTTCCATGGCTCTGATTTTCACTACTCTGAAGGCTATGAGAGGCTTAAGAGATAAGATATAGCACTCAGAACAGAATCTGTACTGCTTAGTCAGAAACATTTATCAAGTTTGATTTTCTATTTTAGGTCTTCTGCCTCCATTTATCTGGAAATTGTCACATGGGATGGTATGTCAATGAAATTGATTGAGGAAACAGAATTTGTTCTGCTTAGTCAGACACAGTTATCGAGTTTGATTTTCCATTTTAGGCCTTCTGCCTCTGTTTACCTAGAAATTGTCATGTGGGATGGTATGCCAATGAAAGTTGCATTCTCTTCAGTTCACGAAGTAACATATGTAGAATATCTTTGTAAGACCTTTAATTAGGAGGAAGAAATCTATAACTTAAGCTCCATAGTAAGAGCTGCAATTGCTAAGATATTGTTGTTCACGTGGAAAACTAGGAGGTAGTCAGTCAGAATATAGGAACTTTTTCAAGCATGAATTTTCTAGATGCATTGTTAAATTATGATCGTACTGTTCTGCTGTTCAAGCCAATTCTTGAATAAACTGAACTTGGCTTTCCTTCACAGATCAGATTCCATCGCTTGTAGGTTTTTGTCTATCATTAAAATTCTTTTAATGCACATGTACTGTAAATGGGGAATTTGATCTACTGTCAAAACTTTCTGTTCCTCGATTGGATGCATGAATTTAGGTGATTGTTGAACTTCTTCAAGTAGAACTTGGAAAGTAAGATTCAAACACTACAATAGTAAATACTCTTTGAAATGCCATCATCCCTGAATTTTTTTTGGGTAAGCTCCATATTTTTATTGATAAGAACTAAAAACGTACACAACAGTTGGGGACTCCCTGAGGTCATTTACATCAAGAACAAAGCAGAGAGTACAGTAAAAAAACCAACACTGCTATACTAATTATATAGGATCAAAAACAACTAAAGAAACTCCTAACTCTGAGCACAAATTGAGATTGTCCTGCTGCCTGTTCACTGGCCTCCAACCAGCCACAATTTTCTCAAATCTCAGATAATCAGCTGAGTCACACTCATGGGGTCAACATAAGAACGCTTGAACGCTCTCGTATCTGAAATTGTTATTTCCTCAATGAGAAGCTTCCATCTTTAGTTATCTGAGTATATCGTCTTGGAGCTCCATGTGCTTAAAAAGAAAAATAAATGATGTTTTCCTGTCTTTAAAAATGTTTAGCCGAAGAACAAAACTTCTGATAAATAAGGATGAGCAATATTACAAAATGAAGAACCAAAAGGAACTGCTTTAGTTAGTTAAAAGAATAGGGATGGAGAAAGTGCCGGCGTTACAAAGATATTTCCTTTTCGTTATTTTCCTTTTTACTCTCTTCATGCTAGACGGTTGTGATATGTTAATAATTCCTCTTTCCATTTGTATTTGCTACTAAAAGTGCATCTGTTTACTGTTGTCCTGAAAATGGGGTGGAATTGAGCTTTCCTTTCAGGACTTATTGTTAAGTTCTGCATTCTATGAATAACAACTTGTTAATCTTTCTCTGATTGCATCAATATACACTTAGTAAGACAGATGCCTTCTTGTGTCAAACTCCATTTTGAAACAAAAAAAATGAAATATTATGTGAATTGACCCTGTGAGATTGCTCAAAAGTGTTTTGCTGAATAAATTAGATGAAGGGCTTCAAAGGGCACTTTGTAGATTGTGTTCCTAATATTATAAATACATTCTTTGAAAAGGATCCTTGTGCTTCGTGGGACTTTTCTGTCTTTCAAATAAATGGAATATAACTTTTGCTTGCCTATGAGAAAAGGAAGTTGATCTGTTTGTGGTAATTATTTATACCCTCCTGACATGAAATATTAGATATTTCTTCTCCTGGTTTGGTACTGTAAGTTTGTAACTAGCTAGCATAAGTGTGAACAATGGCCATCGAAAGATGGGAATAGTCACCAGTGATGTTTTTCTAGTTTCAGGCACTTGATCTTGAAGTTTTTTCTTTCAAAGAATAAGTTATTTCTGCAAGCCTCTTGTTAAATAATCAGAGGTTTCTGTAGTACCTTAACCGTGTGAACTAAGCAGAACTCACTTGGCAATTAACATAGGCTAGATATTTAGGACCTTTGAGTAATAATGTTATCAGTTTATTGGGATTCATTAGATGCATTTAATTTTGAACTTGCATCTAGTAGCTGATGGAACTGTGTATGCCAATCTGTAATTCCTTATCGACATATTGTAGTTATCCTTCAATATAACTCGCCAATTTCTGTGCCCCATTTCCTACCCAAACAAGTGGGTTTTCTTTAACTGATCTTTTTACCATTGCAGTTGATATCTAAGTTTAGGCATAATCATATTGGGAGAAGACAGAGACGTTAAATCAAATTATGCTAAATGCACAATATTTGAAGTTAGTTTGCTGTTTGAGGGCATGGTTATGTTAAAACAGTAGACAACTTTGGTCATCCTCTTTGACCACAAAGTATGCATCTCCTTCTAATCTCTTAAGCATATGTACCTAAAATACTACATATACGCAGGTTCTTGTTATTGTCTCTTCAGCAAAACTCTTTATACATATTTCCCAATTTTTACCATCTTTGATATTCTTTGGTTTCTTCTTCTTCTTTTAAAATTGGAATGCTACATAGATGGAGGATATCAAGTTCCTCATGTTTTCCGACCTTCCAGTCACAGAAAGCTTTTTGTTCTTCTTTTTTCCTTTCTTTTGAAATCTAAGTGCAACAAATGCATGAGGTTGCTTGAGTTTTCTTACCTTCTAACCATTGGAAGTTTTTCTGTTTGCAATTATTTCCAAAACAGATGGTTTCAAGGAAGTTTTTCCGAATTTTATTGCATAACTATTTCCTTTCCACTAATTTGAACTACACAACACCTGAACCGGTTTGTTATGTATTTTCTGCTTCTGCATGTCTTGTTTTTGGATTATTTTCTTTCTTTTATTCCTGCCAAGATCCTGATAATTCTTGATTGGCATCTGATCTTAGAAAGAAAAGAAGAAAAGTGTAACAACTAGCCTTAAAATTTATGGGAGTATGTGTAAATTTTAGCAGTGTAAGAGATGCATGGAACTTTTCTTTCAATCCTAAATATTGGCACCTGAAATTTGAGTTTTGCATTTGTCCACAGAAAGGATTTTCAAACACAGTAAATTCTATTTGTTCTGTTTCAACTCCTTCATTCTTTATTTTCCTTGCCTGCAGTTTTTGAGTTTCCTAATACATTTCACCAATATACTTGAACATTCCATTGGGCACTTGAGGTTTACCTTTAGTTAATCCTATAGACTGCACAGTATTCAAAATCAGTTATTGTTGTGACTGTATGCTTTTATTTACAATTAATTTGTATTGTATATGAATTGTTTTGTATCTTGGTGAGTGGAGTATGACTCTGATTGATATTCAGTCTTCTGGGCAGTACATGCTACTTAAATTACAAGCTAAAATAATGGATGCTGAATGCAGATTGGGGTTTTGCATTGCTTCCAAGTGATGCTTAGATTTTTCTGGCATGTAAGGTATCATTAACAAACAGATGCGACTTATTTCACTATCGATACATTTGTGGTATTTCATATGCACTTATGCAGTTTATAAACTTAGCCTTAATTCATTGAAATGCTAAGATGGACCAACATGGCTATAACTTCCTGTCTCGCCTGGCAAATATTTACGTTCATTCTTGTTTATGTTAACTTCACTTATGCCACAGTACTGTGCTTAAAAAATCTCCATTAAATGGTCTGCAACAAGGCAGATTTCTTGCTGCATCATGCTTCCATTTTAATATTCAAAATGTATCATGAGGATCAGGATAAAGGAAGGGAAAAGAAAAAAGAAAGAAAAAGAGATTGCTTATTATTTTTAAGGAGCCTAGGCGAGCAAGATTCATAATCAAATCGTTGCATGCTATCTGGAGAATCCTACAGATGTCCTTTATTTCTTTTTTCCCGTTCTCAATATTTCTCCCTCTTAAACAGATTCTATTTATTTGGATCTACAGAAAAAATCAGACAAGTTATGCCTTTTATCTTCTGAAAATTTGAGAGGACAAAGCTATTAAACGTATCTTGTACTCCTGCAGGGTTGGCTAGTTTACAAGTGCTTTGGTCTCCTACTTAACTTACATTTGAAAGGTGTTTCAACCAATTGTAAGTTTCATTATCTAGTCTATTAAACTTGCAAACCACATGCATCATGGATGTTGAAGATTCTTTCTCAACTGAATCTGCAAGTTGAAGGCCCCTTTGGGATGATCAATTCAGGTACTTTTACTGGCAATTTTGCATGGTTGAATTGAAATGTTATCTTCTACAATTGCTCTTCATTGTTTAAAGGCAAGCAAAATGAGACTTACTTTTAGTAACCTTTTTACTTTGGTGCTATTAGCACTTTTTTTTTCCTCCAATCTTTTTAGCAAAATTATTAAATCATCTCTTTTCACATTGTGTATCAGCCATTTGAATATGGTGATCACTCTTGCCAAATGGTGTATGAGATCTCTTTTAAACTCAAGAAAACTCAAATGTGTGGATTGGATATGTGCCCACACAAAAGGGCAATGATTTGAGTGCAAATTAGGTGTAGCTGTAGTGTTTTATTTGGCAAGAGGAAAGTAGCATGATGTTTTCGGAAATAAAAATAAATAATTGACGATTTCACAAACTATTTTTCAGCGCATCCATAGAAAAGTCAAGGGAAGAAACACGAGGAAGATGTAAATCCTCCCATGGAACTTAAAACATGTCTCTGCTCTTTCTAGGTGCAATGCAATGTCACATCAACTTGATTGACTTTGCTCAAGTTGTGATGAGTCTCTCAAGGAAGTTGTGATGGATGGCTTGAGGAAAATCTTGGTGCGGCTAAACATGTGTAGGATCTGTTCACATGTATCATGTATGTATAGTGTGTGTGGTAGGATTCTGTTAGAAGATTTCATCATTGCTAAAGAATAAATGTTGAAGCCTAACTTCAAAGAGTTCGCTCAGATTCTATACTATTTCTGAATCTAGTACGAGTGAGGTAGTTACTTTGGGTGAAATTCATGCAATTTTGACAGCTTAATTTATTTAGCTTTGACTTTTGTCTGTAAGGAGCTAGTATGCAGCATATTATATGGAAACCTTTTGTTTCACTAAAGTAGCTTTTGATTGTAAACATCCCCTGAAGCTTCAAAGTATCTACAGGGAATGGTTCAAAGTCTCGGCCGAGACCAAGACGACTTGGCCGAATCATCATCGGAACAGACCCTTCCGATACGATATCAGGACGAAATCATTCCTAGATACTTAACTCGCCGAGAACTCAGCCGAGTCACCGAGAATTCAGCCGAGAAGTCTCCGATGTGGATAGTCTCGGCCAAGTCAGTCCGAGTCATTCTGAGTCAATTCGCAAATTTACATTTTACAGATTTTCTTTTATTAATTTTTTTATTATTTTTGTTTAGCATTATTTTGAATATTATTTATTATTTTTAGAATATTAAATGTTTCAAAATTTGCGTGTCTCACCGAAACCGTGGTTGATATGCTGAGATCGATGTGGAATGGTCCGAACCGGGATCGGGACCGGGACCACGACTTTGAACCACGACAGGGAGAGGAGAGAAAAGCTATAATTGCTCTTTCATTCTCATGATGCAAGCTTCCAGCTCCCTGACTAGATCAAGATACTTTACTAAACCTTGGTTATCTTAACAGATTTTTACATTGCCAATTAAGCTGTGTCCTCCTGTGCAGGTAACAAAGTCTGCTTTTTGGAGTTTGCTAACAAACATAAGAGGAGTGGCTAGATATTCTTTCATTAGCATTTTTGGGGGAACGGAGTTGCGGTTTTGCCTTTTGCCATTGAGAGCTTTCACATGCTTCTTCAAAAGACTCTGATTTTAAGGCTGTAAAACTCTCACCTGCATAACGGTTACAAAGTCCAGGATATGAAACAATGAGGCGCTTGTAATGATCTTTCTGGCAATGGAATGGAATCAACCGATTCTATAGCAATATTTGCTGATCAAACCCGAGAAACAAGAAAGGATAAAACAAAATCATGTAACAATGAACCGGTGCCTTGCCTCGTCTATCTACCTTCTAGGACTGAAGTAAATATTTCCTCGAGGTGGGCCGACATGGGACGCTAGCCAGGCAAGTGCGAGTACAAAGCATGTCTTCCCCTGGGGAGAGCTTAAATGCCTGTCTTGCCTAGTTAATGGAGTTCTAAGGTCTCATTGAGGGTAAAGCACGAAGCCTCGTGAACAGTGATTGGTTTACATTGGTCAATAAAAGACAAGGAAAAAAAGTTTACAGGGCCTCTTGGTTGTTTGTCAACTAAAATGCACTTTCACTATTGTCTGCTGCTTCCCTTACCTAGTTGAAGCCAAGAACTGAGATAAGAATACGTAAATCCATAGTTTTTCACCAATCCTAATTTGTACTGTCAAATTATGACGGTTGTAGTTGGTCGAAAGTTGATTCTGGGGTGTTGATTTAATTGATACTATAAAGCAAAGAAACCTCTAGTTTGCTTTTTTCTCATTGATTTGATATTGCATATTATCTTTTTTGTTCATTTTGATGCCTGTTTTTAGTGTGCCCGATCTGATTTTCAAGGACAAGCATCACACAAAGGCCAAGTTACCAAACATCACAATATGTATTCCTATTAGCCCAATATATTGATAAACAAAATAAAAAAAAATACATGCAAATAACAGTGAAAGCAGGGATTTTAAACTCCCTCCCCCACCCCCCAAATTCTTTTTTTTTTTAATTCAAAAACGATAACAATTGTATAGTTTATTCTATCCCAAATTACGGGGGAGGGAGGGTCTAAAGAGACTTATTCGTAATCAGGTATTTCACTTCAACATGGTATCCAATAGAAATTGCATATGTTTATCATGCTAGTACATTGGTACTTTGGACGTGTACACAAGTAGAAAAGTAAACAAACTTGTGGCCATCAAGTCATGGCGAAGTGTTATCAGCTTCAGCTGCGTAGCCGATAGGGCTTCCCACTCCAGGAGGACAGCGACAGGGGCAACATGAGCCTGGAGCCGCTGGTGCACAGCAAACACAGGCAGGACAAAAAATCGGGGGTCGCCCAATAAGCTCTGCATGCAATACCACAAATAAAACACATAAATCAATGAAAATACAAAACTGTTTTCTGCATAAAAAGTTTAACAGTAAATATTGATCAAGAAGTTTGCTCTAGCAGATCTTGATGAGGAATTCAGTACTTGGGGTTGGTCTTGTTGCCTCACATGGTAAAGCGAGAACAAGGGAGAACAGAACGAGTGTGGCCACAGCAGCCCTCATAGAAGAATTCAGTGCCATTGTCTGCAGAAACTGTTTGGTGCATTTGGTTGTCAAATTCTGGGCATATTTTATAGGGGTTGGAGAACCATAAAATATTGTAAATATCCAACTTAAAATAGTTTTTTTTTCCTTTTCTCTTATCTAACTTAAACTAATGCATTCGTTTTCAAACTTGTCATGGTCCTAAGTCTAAACTGGAAAGGCGCAGTTGGAATTAATTACTAGTATTGAATTTCCATTCATTTCATTCAAAGTCTTGGAGTCTGAATTCAAACTATATATGATCACTTGCGTACCCAAGAGGAAGACTCGAAACTGGTGTTTGACAATGGAACCATTTTAACTGTAATCGGTGAACTTGACATGACCCACACCAAAATTTTGTCAAGGGTATCACATGATGAGATCCTAATTTGAGGATAAGAATGCAATTGTTTATATTTTTTTGGTCAAAAAATGAAGTACGAATTAATTTGAATGTTAACAAACTCCTTGAGTGCTATTTCTTGGAAACAAGGATAGTTTTTCTGAACCTTTTGGCTGTCATTATGTTTTTTAATTGATCTACATTTGCATGCGTGACGTGATTTTTCATACGTGAGCGTGTTTTAACTAGATGCTAGTTTTGATCCCAATATTCATCGATTATTAATTACGGTTTTTATTCATCTTTTTTTGTGAGTTTTTTGTATATTATATTTGAGTTATAAGTTATAATCTGTGTGTAATAGTGAAACCATTATGAGTTTACTATAATCATATGTATAATTTCATCAAAATTCTTTTCTTTTGTGTAACCATTGTTTGGTCTAGCATCTAGGGAGGTTATTTTTGACTGACTTAAAGGAAAATATTTTGGTTGACTTTGACGCACCAAAGTCAATTTGTGTACTGTGTTTTCACATGCACTTCTTGAAGAATGAAGCTCATATACTGTTATTGACTATTAGGATTTTTCTCTTTTTATTATTTTTGCTTGGACCGAAGCTCCCATAAGGCTGTAATAATCCTGACCTTGGTTTTAAAATTAGAAGGAAAAAATGAAATTGATGCCAATCGACTGAGAATTAATTTTAGTGAACCCTTTCACCTTAACAGGAAAAAGTTTTGCCCTATTGATTACTTTATTTTTCCCTTTGTTTATCAGCATGTAATCTAGCTTTAATAGTTGAGGCATTGATTGGCAGAAATACACCAAACAATTTAAATATTTTTCTTAGCCTTTTCCTCTTATTTTCCTTTTTTTCCTCTTACTGAAACTGGTGAGGTGTTAAAGTAGTTGTTTACAGTCCATCTATTTATTAATGGCTTAACTAAAAGAAAAAAAAAATTCTTTTGTAATCTTTTTGAGGAGAGGAATGGGTGGGAGGCAGAAATAGAAATTGGAAGGAGACGGTGAGAATGAAATTTCCGTTCAAGAAAAATTGCAAAATACCTTTCGATTCTTGCAACATACTATCATGCAATACCAATATACATACATACATACATACATACATACATACATATATATATTCTTTGGTGAATATTTATAAAAAATATTTATTTATCACCTACGACAATAATACTAAGAAACTATTAACTAATCAAGTTAGATTTTTCTAGAGATATAGTGCATATTTTTCTTGCTTGTATAATTGAGCAAAAGTGGTGGCGTGAAAGAATTAAGAATAAAAAGGAAAAAAAGGGAAAATTAGGAATTCAATTAGGTATAATAAATAGGGCATAGTTGTCCTTCTTTCTATAAGAGGAGTGTTAACTTCTGAAAGTATGATTTGTGGTAGTGATGCGATAGACCATTAAATAATGTCTTGGATGACACCATTAAAACAAATAAACAAATAAAAGCCGCCCTTACCTGTTGGCTGGCTACCTTAAATGAGAGATTGTATAGTCAATTTTGGATATCACACTCATAAGTCACATTCGCGTTCAGACGGTGAAAGAAGTATTATTGACCCTTAGATTAAATATTATTAAATATTTAAAATTTTTAAACTATTATCTTTAGTGAGAGAGACAAATTGAAGGAATGGTATTCAGAAGGGATCAAAGAATTTTCCTAAATTTAATATCTAGTTATAGAAATCGTAATATTACATTGAGAATCAATTCAATCACCACACACTTGTAAGTAAGAGATAATTGTACGTTGCAACTGTATTCAACTTTGTTTTCAATAGACAATGACAGGTTTCAAATCAGCTCAAGAAGTTGGTTGAAATTACAGAAGATGAAGTCAATGAGATGATCTCATTTCTGCATCCATCTTCCAAGTCTATTAGATCAACGGAATTTATACGCAAATAAATTGAAATTGTACAAATTGGTGTTATTATACCTAGGAATGCTCTTTTCTCATTTCTGTTCGCATATTAAGTCAAGTCTAAAAGTTTCCATATTACTATTGTTTAATAGTGTTTTATTCATGTTAAGGTTTTAGTAATTCTATTTGAGTCAAATTATGGTAGTTTTATTATTTAGAATTTAGTATTTTATTAAAAAAAAAACTTTATGATTGTAAAACTTATTATCAAGTTATCTAGTTTATAAATAGAGAGTCATGTTATTGCAGTTAGTTGATAAGAGCAAAATTTGAGTGACTTATTATTATGTGTAATTTTTTTTTATATATATTATTGATTTATTCCTCTTGTTCCTTGCATATTATTATGTGTGTAAATTATCTCCCCATATATGTTGGTTTTATGAAATTTATCGCCTGTATATTTTTGGTGGAATTTTTTGAGTTGTACCTTAGCATTCAACAATTTGCATCTACAAGCATTTGTGGGTGTGATTTCTAAGTAACAAATTTATTTGGAGTAAATCCACTTACCAAGAGACTGAAATTCATATCTTAACGGACATAACAATAGACTAAAAAATTTATTGTGTAACAACAAGAGTAATTTTGAGTGTGGTATCATCGACAGCTTATTATACATCATTTCAAAAAAAAAAAATTGGACATAATCATTACTTATAACAAGTGAAAATGAAACCATGGAAATAGTAGCCATAATTTGCTCATTATATCATTGCTACTGTAGGATAAAATTCTGTCGAAATTGAAGGGCTCTGAGTGCAATTTTCATGGAGCTTCATTTCCGGATTCAGTAACATAACAGGCGCAGTAGCAACAATCCGGTGGCGGCAGTTCTTTATGGCAACATATACATGGAGGACAACTCGGCTTCTGCATAATTTCTGCTTCACCCAAAGTATTGAATTACAAAAAAAAAAAAAGAAAAAAAAATTGACTTAGCAAAATCATACAAGAACATAAAATTGGATGTACCTCGATGAGTTAATCCAGTGCTTCCAGCTGCATGAGATGTTATGGTTGATGAAACCAAGATTGCAAAGATAACAAATGCAACCACAAGTAGAGACTCTTGGGAGGATTTGGCTGCCATTGCTCTCATAATTGATTAGAACTATGACTGGTACTATAAAAATTGGTGTATTTAGTTCTTGAAGGATACTTTGCAATTAGCAAGCCTTTTGGCCATTGTTATATAGGTGGTTAAGGTCTTCTAAGTAAACGCTAAACTTATTTCCCACGCAACTGAGGGAGTTGACGCAGGCGGCTTAAATTCGAGTCCATGCTAGTACTGCTCATTATTCAACGTTCTGTGATTTTCCTGGAAAAGAACCCCTCATGTTTTGGAGGCGGCTTATAGCCATTAAGAACGTAGATCTTTTATGCATTTGGAATGATTCAGAAATTTCAATGGAATTTGTCCAAATTCAATTTCTACACAGTATAAAATTTGCGGTGGTGGTTTTTTTTTTTTGTTGGGGGGGGGGGGGGGGGCGCTCAATCAAATCATCAATTTATTTTTTCTTTTAATGGTTAGTTGAAAGTGTACTTTTTTTTTATGTTTTCATTTAAAACTCCCTAGAAAAAATTTCAGCCAAAATTTCCTCCAAGTCTCTCATAAGAGATAGATCATATATATATATATATGTATGTATGTATGTATGTATTTTTTTTATCTAATCCCATGGGAGAAATCCTCTCTTTTGTTTCTTTTCGTTTGTGAATAAAACCTCTTTTAGGATTTCCTAATGAGAGTATATTCTCTTTTAGAGTTGTCTAATGAGAGTTTTCTTCTACTTTCATAGATTTTCTAGTAACAGTTTTCTTCTCTTCTATGGATTTCTAGTGAGAGTTTTAGGTAGTTTTTCTTTTTTCTTTTATTAGATCCGAGTTTTTGTTTTTTGGAAGTTTTGACTATTAAATTTGGAATTTCTTAAATCTTTTAGGTAGATCTCACTATAATATCAAGACTTGAGACAGTTAATTATGCTGATTAGAAACATGCACAGATGTTCACAAGATTACAGTTATTTTATCTTATTTTTAAAAATATTGTTGAAGTTTTACAGTGTAATTTTTATCTGATCTATAATAGTCATTCTTCATATTTGTTTTTTGATATCTATAGATGTTTGATCAAGTAACTTCTGTCATTACTTTTGATGAAATGATGATGTTTTACCAAAAACATCACCTTTAGATATGTAGTATTATTCTTCACATCTATTTTTTAATATCTATGTATGTATGATATTGTAACTTATGCCATTAGTGCATATTTTAATGAAATTATGATGATGTTTTATCAAAAAAAAAGTGTGTTTTTTTTTCATAAGTGAGAGATTTTGAATTTAGAATCACCTACGTACAATCACTTTCATATTACCACCCAACCTAATCCTTCTCAAAAGAAAAGTGTTTTGGTGAAATTATGTCTCGCTGTCAATTCTTAGCTATATGCGAGAGAAGGATGAAAATTTTACCAAGTCCAATTCGTTTAATGTCCTGATCATCTCATAATTTTCTTTACTGTTTCACCAGTACTTTCCAATTTGAATCATTTAAATTCTTGAAGGCAAGTTCTGTTGTATTTTAGTACACGGTTGTTAAAATATATTTTAGATGTCATATTTTTAGAAATATAAGATTAATTAGAGAAAGTAAATAAATACAAGGGAAAGTGAGCAAGATTAAATAAGAAAAGCATATAAATGTAAGGGAAGATAATAATTGTTCATAAGCGTATATATATGGTAAGTGTATAATTGTTCGAGCACCCTTAAAAAACCCATATTAAAGTATCAAATTCAAATTGATGATTACCGTATTAGAGATTTTTCTTGGGGCAAAATAAGGGAAAATGATCGGTTTCATCCTTCACATTTTACAAAAATATTCTTTTCGTCCCTCACTTTTAAAATGAACCAATTTCATCCTTGACATTTAAAAACTGAAATTATTACATCCCTGAACCCAAATTTTAATCTGAATCAAACCACCAATCAACCTAATTACAAATTTCGGGAATGTAATTGGTAGATTATTTGGTTAACTCAACTTGATATTCATGTGAAATTTAATAAACCTAAAAAGAAAAAAGAAAAAATTATAACATAAAAAAGAAAGATTAATCTTTCCTACATTATCATTGTATACACTGACGGTTTTATGTACCGCCATATCATTTTAATTTAAATTTAAACACCAAATTTTATACTTATGATACACATCTAGTTTCGCAAGCGGATATACTAACGGTGCATGAAAAGATTTACCAAAAAAAAAACTCTACTATTCTAAGACAAAGAATGGCCTTTTATGTTATAATTTTTATTTTTTTGGTTTAATAAATATCATGTGAATATGATGAAATTGACCGAATGATCTATCAATTTTATTTTCGAAATTTATTACTGAGTTATTGGATGGTTTAATTCAGATTGAAAATTAGGTTCAGGAATGTAATAGTTTTAATTTTTAAATGTCAGGGATGAATTTGCTTCATTTTAAAAGTGAGGGACGAAAAGAATATTTTTGCGAAATGTGAAGGATGAAACAGGTCATTTTCCCGCAAAATAATTAGAAATGTTACTTGCATGGGAAACATTTAGCAATACGAAGAGGGACCAAAATTTTTGTTGAGCTTGATAAAACTATTGAATGGCTTCAAAAGAGGGTAAAATACGGTAAATTCCCCTGAACTGTCTCCCTTTTCTGACTTTAATTTTTATTTCGTTGCAAATCATTCCAATTTTATTAATTGTTTATCAATTAATTGATCAAAACTGATCTTTTTACTAATTGATCGAAACTGATCTTTTTCAATACAAATTAGAGTCAGGCAGCAAGGTCGACAAAGCAGGAATAATAGGTTTGAAAACATACCATGATAAGCGACAAACAGGGGAAAAATGAAGTTAACTTTTCAATTTGAGGAAGGCGTGATGAAATTTACATGAAGACTCCTCGTGATGCCACATTAGTCTACCATGCATTCCCAAATATTCTACAATTATCAACTCATCCAATTTCTAACTCTTGGTTACCTTATCTTCTCGGAAAAATACCGCAAGAAAACCACCCTCATTATGAATGATTTGGTTGATGCAATCCTTTTTTGTTTTAAGTTGCACCGACCATATTTTTCTTGTAACAAAAAAAAGGGGTAAAATACATATAACCCTCCTGTGATTTGCCTATTATATGAAATCCCCTCAATGTTTAAAAGTAAGGATGGCAATGTGCGGCCACCTGCCCTGCGGGGGGCTAATGGGAGGGGAGTTGGGGCGGGGGGTGGGGTGGTGGGGAATTTTTCCCCCCCGTTTAGAAACGGCACCCCCGCCCCGCCACCCGCTTAAAAAAAATGAATATATAAATATATGTATATAATTATATATAATATTTAATTTAATTAATTACAAACTTATGATATTAATATTATTAGTTATATGCATTATATGATGTATATTAGTATATGTAATATAATTGATATTATTAATTATACTAATAAATATATATGACTACTAATTATTAATTAGTTATACTAAATTTACTAATACATTTATACTAAATACTTAATTACACTTAATACAATAATATTTTTTTTTCAAAAAAAAAACACAAGCACAATAATGAATTAGTAATTATATTTGTGCAAAAAGTAAAAACTTACCTACTTTAGTTGTATTTATTTCATCATGTTAGATTATATTCAAATAACTTTTGTTTGAATGTTTTTATAAGTTTCAATAGTGAAATTACAATGAATAATAATTTGGTGATATGTTGATATTTTAATACTTGATTATTTGCTAAAATTTAACTATAATAAAATTATACAACAAATTTTTATCAGCCCCGCGGGAGCACTCGTAGGGGAAGCGGGGCAAGGCAGGAGGGGGACCCCTCCTAGCCCCAACCCCGCCCCATTGCCAACCTTATTTAAAAACACCCACATAACTCCTCTATACTTTGGACTTCTTTGGGAAATGGATAGAAATCACCCAATTTAACGGAAAGATTTAAAATTCCTATACTAACCCTGTTTTCGATCCATACCAATAGTTGACATATCATATATGGTTCAGTTGAAATTTTACTTTCTTTCTTACTTTATCTGAGAACAAAAAGTAAATTGAGGGGTTAAATTGAAATTATAAAGAGATGTCATCTTCTCCAACCTTCATTGTTGAACAGGAGAAATTCGCTCATTCCTTTTTTTCCCTCTTCATTTTTCATTTTCTCTATTTTGCTTTTCCCTTCCATTTTCCTTTTCTATTCTTCCTTTACTCGATCCACAATCTTCATCACTAAAATCTACTACAGCAACTCACAGAATCTTGGTGGATGTTGCTACCCAGAGAATTCCCAAAAATTTGGGCACTCCCACCGCCAACTTAGTCTATCTTGATATGATAAATTGTAGTAGTTAAATCAAGTCTTGGTTTCCTAGTTGGTAGTGGTTTCTTTAAGTCCAAGTCCAATTGTATTCCCTTTGTGATTTGGAAGCTAAGTTTTAGGAGACTAAGTGGTCTATATAAACCACTACTAGTAGCCTTGTCAGATGTGCCGTGAGTTGAGAAGAATAAGATACATTGGTGCCTCCTAGAGCTCTGCTTGTTTTCGGCTCTTGTCCTTGTTTTTGTTCCTTTGGTTTTTGTTTCCGCTGCAATACTTATTTGACTTTGAGTTTTGTCTTGAATTGTTTTATCCTGTGGGTTCTATTCCTACAAAGTGGCATCAGAGCTTTGTTTGAGATCTTGAGAAATTAAAATATGGATCCAAATTATTTGCACAATTGTCACGTTTTTATCTTCGACGGTAAAAACGATTTTGAGGCTTGGAGGTTAATGATGAAGAATTTTTTCCAAAATATTGGAGTTTGGAATATTGTTGAAACAGGATACACGGAACCGGTAGAAGATATAGAATTATCAAGTGATGCAGTTAAAGAACTAGAGAGAAATAGACAGTTCGATTGCAAGGCAATGTATTATCTCAACACTCAAGTCCAGTTGCATGTTGCCAAAAAATTTATACATGCAAAGTCGGCAAAAAAGGCTTGGACAATTTTAGTGAACTCAAATCGAGGTGCTGCTAGTGTAAGAAAAATCAAATTGCAGGAACTTAGGAGACAATTTGAGTTGGCCCAGATGAAATCCATGGAGTCAGTTAAAGATTTTATTGGTACAATTAAAGAAATTGTCAACGACATGGAGTCCAATGGTGAGAATTTGAAAGAGGTTAGAGTTGTTGAAAAAGTTCTAAGATCTCTAACTGCCAAATTTCACACCAAGAAGACAGTCCTTGAAGCCACAAAGGACCTTGACAATTTGTCACTTGCTGAATTGGAAGGTGAATTGTTGACGTATGAGATGTCCTTGAATCAGCAACCATCGGATACAGTAGAGGAGGTGTTACAAGCCAAGGTGGATCACCCAAAAGGAAAAGAGGTGAATCGTATGGACACAAATCAAAGGGGCCAGAACTTCAGAGGTAGAGGACATCGAGGCAGAGGTAACTTTCCTAGTCGTGGAAGAGGTAATTATTCTTACCATCCCAGAAACAATTCTAATAGGGATCAGAAAAACAATCACTAGCAGAATCAAAGAAATAATTTTCAAAGACGTGATAGATCTAATGTCCAATGTTATAACTGTGGTAAAATTGGACATTATCAGAATGAATGTTGGTCTAATAAAGAGGTACATGCTAACGTGGTCGAAAATAGTAGTGATAGAGAGGAGACCTTGTTGTTTTCTAGTTCTACATCTGAAGAGTCTATGAAGAATGATTGGTTTATTGATTCTGGTTGTAGTAATCATATGTGTGGTAAAAAAGAGATGTTTTCTGACCTGGATGAATCTTTTCATGCATATGTGAGATTTGGAAACAATGAAAAAGTGCCTGTTCTTGGAAAAGGAAAAATCAGAATTATCTTGCAAGATGGGTCTTTAAATTATATTTCTGATGTTTTTTATGTGCCAAGTTTATATCATAATTTGTTGAGTTTGGGACAACTGTCTGAGAAAGGTTATGATCTGCATTTTAAATATGATGATGGCACCATAAGTGATGAGAAATTGGGATTAATTGCCAAGGTAAAAATGAACCGTAGTAATTTGTGGCCTCTTTCTCTTAACTATGGTGATTTACCTTACTTTAATTCCGTGACTTGTGATGATTCTTGATTATGGCATATGCGTTTTGGGCATTTGAATTTTGGGAGTTTGAAATTTCTTGCAAGAAAGAAATTAGTTATTGGGTTGCCTTCTGTTGAGTTTCCTGATAAGAAGTGTGAGTCTTGTATTTTGAGAAAGAAGCACAGGGATCCTTTTCCAAAAGGCAAGGCTTGGAGGGCTAATCGACCACTTGAACTGATTCATTCAGATTTATGCTCAGTTGAAGTTCTTTCCAATGGTGGTAGTAAGTATTTTATCACCTTCATTGATGATTTCAGTAGGAAGACATTGGTGTTTTTTTTAAGGAATAAATCTGATGCATGTGATATGTTTAAAAAGTTCAAAAATTATGTAGAGCAGCAGAGTGGCTACTCTATTAAAATTTTGAGAACTGACAGAGGCACTGAGTATCTTGTTTGTGATGACTATTTAGTAGAAAGTGGTATAAAACATCAATTGACAGTCAGATATACACCTCAGTAAAATGGTGTGGCAGAAAGGAAGAATAGGACTGTGATGGACATGGTGAGGTTTATGATGCACTCTAAAGGTATTCCTAAATCCTTTTGGGCAGAAGCAGTCTCTTGTGCTATTTATGTTTTGAACAGGTATCCTACTAGATGCAATTTTGGGAAGACCCCACAAGAGGTTTAGACTGGCATGAAACCAGATATTTCTCATTTCAAGATATTTGGCTGTCTTGCGTATGCGTATGTTCCAGATCAGTTGAGAAAGAAATTGGATAACAAAACAGAAAAGTGTATTTTTATTGGATATAGTCATGAGACAAAGGGGTATAAGTTATTCAATCCAAACACAGGAAATGTGATTGTTAGCAGAGATGTAACTTTTGATGAACATGGAGTTTGGGATTGGTCTAGAAAAGATCTTGAGACATCACCAAAATATCTATCCATTTCTCCCATTATGGGACCGAGTGCTAGTAAGCAAGTAGTGGAGCAAGTTGTGCACTCTTATGGTGATCCCTCAACTTCTACTATTCAGGTTGAGACATCCAGTCGACCACAGAGAGAACGCCGCATGCCAGCCCGATTTGATGATTATGTTGTTGGCACAGATGATGATTTAACTGATGAAGCAATTGTAAATTTTGCTCTTTTTGCAGATTGTGACCCTGTCTCATTTAAAGAAGCTGTCAAAGATGATCGTTGGGTTCGTGCAATGGATGAAGAAATTCATGCCATTGAGAAAAATGATACATAGGAGTTGACCACTATCCTACCTGAAAAGAAGCCAATTGGAGTGAAATGGGTATATAAGACCAAGTATAAGCCAACAGGAGAGGTGGATCGCTTCAAAGCGAGATTGGTTGCCAAAAGCTATAAGCAGAAAGCAGGTATTGATTATTTTGAAATTTTTGCACTAGTTGCCAGACTTGATACGGTTCATATGATTGTGTCACTTGCTGCAAATAATTGCTGGAAAATTCATCAAATGGATGTGAAATCTGCATTTTTAAATGATTTTCTTGAAGAAGAGATATATATTGAGCAGCCTGCAGGTTATGTTAGAAAGGGTCAAGAAGGCAAAGTATATAAATTGAAAAAGGTATTATATGGTTTGAAACAAGCTCCTAGAGCTTGGTACACTCGCATTGATACTTATTTTGTTGAGCATGATTTTCTGAGATGCCCATATGAGCACATTTTGTATATCAAATTTAACCCTGAAGGAAATGTCCTTATTGTATGCTTGTACGTGGATGACTTGATATTTACAGGCAACAATCCCAAACTAATTTCTGAATTCAGGGAGGCCATGATTAGTCAATTTGAGATGACAGATTTGGGATTGATGTCTTATTTTCTTGGTATTGAGGTTCATTAGTTGGATGATGGAATTTTTATCTCACAAAAGAAGTATGCAAGTGATATTCTGAAGAAGTTTAAGATGGATGTGGCTAAACCAATAATGACGCCGATTGAAGAAAAATTGAAATTAACCAAAGATAGTACTGGTGATTTTGTTGATGCTACTTATTTTAGGAGGTTGGTGGGTTTGTCACAGGTATTTAACTTCTACGAGACCTGACATCACTTATGGAGTTGGTTTGATTAGTAGATTCATGGAGTCTCATGCCAGTCTCACTTGCAAGCTGCTAAGAGAATTTTGAGATACGTTCAAGGTATGCAATCTGACGGTATATTTTATTCATCTTCACATGATAACAACCTTGTTGGATACACTGATAGTGATTGGGCTGGTGACACAATACAAAGGAGAAGCACTTCTGGTTATGCATTTTACTTGGGATCTGGTGTATTTTCTTGGTCCTCAAAGAAACAACAGGTGGTTGCTTTGTCCACAGCAGAAGCGGAGTACATGGCGGCTACAAGTAGTGCTACTCAAGCACTTTGGTTGTGGAAAATGCTTGGATTCTTACAACACAAGCAAGATGATCCTACCATAATACTTTGTGATAGTTTGTCTGCTATTGAGTTGACAAAAAATCCAGTTTTTCATGGACGCAGCAAGCATATTGACATCCAGTGTCATTTTATTCGTGAGTTAGTTCAAGAGCAAGAAATTGCCATTGATTATTATAGAAGTGAAGATCAAGTAGCTGATATTTTGACAAAGCCGCTCAAATTGGAGATGTTCATGAAATTGAAGAAGATGCACGGCATGGTGAAATTTGAAGATCTTGATTTAAGGGAGGCTATGTAGTAGTTAAGTCAAGTCTTGGTTTCCTAGTCGGTAGTGGTTTCTTTAAATCCAAGTCCAATTGTATTCCCTTTGTGATTTGGAAGCTAAGTTATAGGAGACTAAGTGGTCTATATAAACCAGTACTAGTAGCCTTGTCAGATGTGCCGTGAGTTGAGAAGAATAAGATACATTGGTGCCTCCTAGAGCTCTGCTTGTTTTCGACTCTTGTCCTTGTTTTTGTTCCTTCGATTTTCGTTTCCGCTGCAATACTTATTTGACTTTGAGTTTTGTCTTGAATTGTTTTATCCTGTGGGTTCGATTCCTACATAAATCAGTCCATCTTCATTCAATTTTATCAGTGGTTCGTAGACCTTGGTCTCTATTTTTCACGTAACTCTCTGACATTACTGAGAGGTCAGAGGAGGAGACGGAGGAGATTTAGGGTTTTTCCTTCATTTTCCCGTATTTACTTGTCTATTTTTGTCTCTTGGGTTGCTGAAAGTTTGGGTTGTTGAAAGTTTCGGTGGCAGGTGGTGGTGTTTGGCAACGGTGGCAGCAATGGCTGACGAAGGTGCAGTGACAATGGCGCCGGTAGCGACTAAAGGAAAAAAAATAAGGAAGAAAAGAACGAAGAAAAAGAGAAACAGAAAAGCAATATCACCAAAGAAGCTTCCAGTTTGCTTTCTGGTTTGCTGCCCAGGCAGTCGAGGAGAAGGGGAAAAGAAGGGAAGAAGAAAAGCTAAAAGAAAAAAATTAAATGTAGAATTATCCCAATTATTTGTCATACAATGCTACCGCACTCACTCGTCAAGTGCGTGTAACTCACTTTCTGTTAAATTGGACGATTTCTGTCCATTTTTCAAAGAAGTTCATAGCATAAGGAGGTTATGTAAGTGTTTTTAAACAATGAGAGAGTTTCATGTGTAATAGACAAATCACAGGAGATTTAATGCATTTTACCCCAAAAAAATGACATATTTACGTATATTATATGAATTCACCTTGTCAATGTGAAAGACAAAAAAATTGAAGAAAACTGACAGGAAAAAGCAGGAAAATTCACACTGACAGGAAAAAGCAGGAAAATTCACACTGACAGGAGAAAGTGACAAAACGCATTAAGGAAAATTACCAAACTCGAGTATGCAAAAAGAAGCGTTGTTAGCGGAAGTCTGATAGTCTAATGCCAGAATAAGAACAAACATGTTTGTTATCTACAAATGACTCGTGCAAGAAGTAGAATAGCTTTTCAACAACACCATCGAGTTAATTGCTAATTGAAGCTAAAAAAGAAAGAAAGCTTATTTTTCATAAGGAAAAATTGTTCAAAACATCCCTTACATTTAAGCCACAAATATTGAATAAGTCACATGGTGAAATCAAATATATATATACATGAGTTTAAAATAAAATTATTAATTTTAAACCCATTTATATATGTATTAAATAGCATGTGTACAATTACAATTAATTTATTTATAGGTGAAATCAAATAGAGATATATTACATGCTATTCGTACTATTCAAGTGAAATCAAACAGATATATATATGGGTTTTAAAAAAAGTTATTCATACACATAGTTAATAAGGGATGAAAAAATTTATTTTGTGAAATGTGAGGGACTATGTATCAGATTATGTAAAATTTGATTTGACAATTTTATCTCTAAAAAATAATCACGTGCAAAGCACATGGTGGTGGATTCCGACCAAAAATTAGTCGGAAACCTAGGTAGGGGCCAAAATTGATCAATGTGAATTTGTAAGGAACGTAAAATTACATTCTTAAATGTTAGGAATGAAAAAAATTATTTTACAAAATGTGAGAGACGTTTTGAACGATTTTTCCTTTCCATAAAGATCATGAAAATTCTGTTTAGTCTACCCACGTTCAAGTTATTATATTTTTAAGAAAGTGAAATCATTTGAAACTCCAAAATATGTTTAATAAGTAAAAAGGCAAAAAAAAAGGACTGTGCAGCCTAACTGGTTTCAAACACTGGGGGCAATGTCGACGATTATATTTGTATCTGTTTTCCTCAAAAATAGCACCTCTTGACTCAGTATCAATTTTTCACAAAAATAGCATCTCTTGAAATATTTGTATCTATTTTTTAGAAAATATCAGCCCCTCTTAGAAAGTGTATTAATACAAATTGCATTTTGGAGGAGAGAGAGTGATTTAGTTTCCTTAATACCTTTAGACTGACCAAAAAAAATCTATGTAGAAAGTGAGGGGGGTCAAAGTATGAAATGCATGAAAATTGTATAGCCATGAAGAAAGGTGAAAGACCGTTGGAAGGTAATGGCTACTTTTGGGATGTTGCAGCAGTATTAAAAAGCAGAAATAGCTTCATAAAATGGGCAGATTGAGAGGAAATTGGTGGCAAAAAATGGTTAGTTCATCCTTTGGAGGGCACTCATACAAATCACCATCATCATTGAGCATCAAGAATCGGTATTGTAAATGCAATCGCAAATCTACATTAAGAATTCCAGAAAGTGAAAGAAATCCGGATAATCTATATTTCAGTTGTTCAAAGTGCAACAACTTCTAGTGGTATGAAGGAAATGAAGGTGAAGAAGTGCAGAGCCAAATACATGAAATTGATTCTGTAGTGAAGAAAGGAAAATGTGGCCAGGAAACAATCTTTTCAGTTCAACAAAATGCAATTATCACTTGCTTGTTCATCATCAATCTCATATTCTTAGCAATTTATCTTTTCATTCAAATTGTTAAAGCAATTGGTTGAAGTAGAAGTAACAGGAGATATGTTCCAAATTGTTTGGAGCATCACTAGTCATAAATGAAAGAACCAAAAGACTTTTATAGGTTGGACATGATTGTTAAGCTATATGAAAATGAAATGAAGGTGTTATTTACTTGATACTTATATGTTAAGATTTGTTGCATTATAGTTATACCAAAAGTCATACTTGAACAAGCATAAATTAAGAACACAAGTCACTATCCTTAAGTAGAACAATATTTCACTGCTAAACTCGTTGGAAAACAGCAGAGCATACAAGACTAAAGAAAGCTCAGAATTCTAGATTCAACTACCATTACAGGTGGGTCAAAACACGAAAATACATAATACTAATGAGTCATGGAGTTTCTAATAATGCCAACAGCAGTAATAGATACAGTGACATTGCCTAAATTGCAATTCCCAAGCAAATAAAAACAGCACCTAAGAGTAGTTCGCAGATGGTGGGAATGCATATAAGTACTTGGCATAAGCAATGCACTTGTACTTAACAAAAGTATATAGCAATTCATATGATTTCAAAAAACCATCTAGAAACAATTATCTAAATGGTAAGGATTGCAATATTAAGAATTGTACAAAGCCAGTTCTACTACAACACACAAAAAGTCATTTGGAGTACATTCTTTTTTCACCTCCAAAATAACTAGTTATGCTTAATTAGAACGACATACTGATGCTGCTACTGTTATTGTGAGATCCTATAGTTTTAGAAGTGGATATGCTAACGTTTCTTTCAACTTGAGATGCGCCATGATTTGGAGTAATTGCAGATGTAGTGACTATTGGAGTTTGTTGTAGATTAACAGCTTCATTTGGCCTTTGTCTCTTATTATTGTTAGCAACAGTAGTTCCAACTCTAGCAAATCGTTTTCCTCTCTGATACCATAATACAAAAGCTATAAGTTAATTGGTCATGACTACAAACTAGTACATGGTTGTCATGAAACTAATTTCTGATATCATATACCTTTCTGGTATTAGTACTAGTGCTAGCAGATTGATTAACTTGAACATTAGCTCCAATAGTTTGATTTTAGGTACTTTCATTACTGCCTTGACTTGATACAACCGCAGGTACATTTTCTTGTGCATGATCCTGGCAAATCATGACTCAAACAAATTCATTTGTAAGGTATTAAATACACATAAAGAAACAATCTGATATTGATTTTTTTACCCATAGAACAAATCCTGCTAATCCTATATTGGCAATGCCTCTTCCTGGTTTTCTTTTTCGACTTGCCACCTGATTAGCAGAAGTGGAGCTCCCTTTTTTTTCAACAACAGGAGTTCCTTGACAAATTCTCCTATTATGTCCAAATGCACCACACTTAGAGCACCTGAAACTGATTGACCTCTTGTGTTGAGATGAAGGAGCTCCTTCATCAGGTGCTCTTCTTCTATTTTTCCTTGGTCTACCAGCTCTTCATCTAAGTGGTAGTGGTAAAACTATTTTGGGTGTCATGTCTTCCATAGGAGGCCACCTATTCATATGTGGAATTAGGCTGATCATGGATACATATGTCTTTATATATTGATCTCTTGAAAAAGCTGTATCACAGTAACTTTCTAGTTTCTCTTTTCTATAAATAGCTCCTAGTGTAGCATGTTTGCAAGGAAGGCCAATCAATTAGAAAGCCCCGCACTCACATGTCTTCTCATGCAACTTTACTATGTAGGACTTATCCACATCTGCTACTTCAAATGTGTTCTCACTGGCCATTGTCAGCTCACACTTTCTTGATTGGGCTTCAATTTCCTTCAAATTAGCAATAACATGTGGAGTAATAGTATATGTCCATGTGCACCCTTTTTGATACCTCTTATGTAGTTTCTTTATGAATTTTTGCCTCAGTCCATCAGCCAGAGCAAGTATAATCTTTCCTTTCAGTTCACCAACCTATGCATTAAAAGATTCTATGAAATTATTGGTGACATGATCACACTTAATTTCAGATGAAAATGTATGCCTTGTCCAAGTAGACTTGGGAATGTTTGCTAAATATCTCCAAGGATCTAAGTTAATATCCTTTCTTCTTTCTATAGCCTCATTGTGCCATATAAGATCATAACTTTTAGCTTCTTGCCGAAAGAATCTCCTTAGAAGCAATCTTGGGAATTTCACTTTGAAGTTCTTGTAGATATGCCAATCACAATATCCTGCATCAGCTTGTGGCACTTGTTCCTCACATGCAAAATTTAGTCCACGTACAAAGGTATGCATAAATAGCCATGGTTAAACGACAGCCAATTAAAACAGCAACAGTATTAATCTTATTACATGAAACATTGAAACAAGTAACATACCTTCTACCTATCATTCATGAAGGTGAGTGGAATATTGGTTGGAAATGGGTCAAAGAAGTCCTGAAAATAAAAAAAAAAAATCAACTCCAAGTATCCTTGTTTTCGCACTCTACAACAGCAAAGGCTAATGAAACAAACTATTATTCCCATCAAAAGCAACAATAGTCAATAGAATACCCCCAAATGCACCTTTCAAATGACATCCATCAAAGCCAATAAATGGCCTGCAACCTGCAACCAATCCATCTCTTTGTGCCTTGAAACTTATGAACAATCTCGAAAATCTAGACTCTATAAGAAGGTTAGGCCTGTCATAGTGAATTTTCATGATATTTTCTGGGTTATTATTCCTCAAAAGTTCATCATATTTTGGCAAATTTCCATATGCCTCATTGTGTGACCCTTCTATCTATTCCAAGGCTTTCTTTTTTGCCTTGTAGATCTCCATTCTACTTGGCTGGACTCCATGCTTCATCATTTCAGCAATTACTCCCTTGCTTGTCATCTCTAGGTAGTCTCTCATCACAAAAATTAATTTCTTTGCAATCCAATCAGATGTTGCTTCTAAGTTTTTCCTATTCATGACACACGTATGCTCAGGTCTATATGTTTTAATCATGAAAGTGGTTGTATCAGCAACTGGGGATGCATGAATCCTCCAATTCCTTTGAGAACCACACTTGGCAGTGTACCTACTTTTTTCATTTTTAAACCTTACCAATAGAAATCCTTTCTGAATAGCATAGTCTTTCAAAGTTGCTCTAAATGTATTCATATTGATAAATGGCATCCCTTTTTCAAACTCAATGTCCTCTCTTAGATTATAAGTCCTTATTTTGGACTGCATGATTGCTCTCATAGGATCCAGCTCTTGCTCAGATTTTGAATCAGGCACAACAAGAGATTTCTCTTTCTCCTCATAATCAGATAAGTCATTTTCACCCTTGTCACTAGAAGAAATTGATACCTTACCTTCAACTATGACATTCTCCAAGTCACTATCTATGTCATCCTTTCAAGAGTCATCAGAACTAGAAGTATAAATCTCATCATCACCCTCCAGGTTTTCTACATGAATAGGAACTTTTTCGATTCCTATGCCTTCCTATACATTATGAGTTTGGTTGTTCTCTATTGTATTCTCCTCTGTTGTAGGAATAATATCCAAGTATAGCAAGTACAAGTTTATAACAAGATCTTTTTCATGAAGTTTAAACATATAAAGGATTAATTTTTCATTGGTAATGTCCATAAAACCTGTTGTCCTAGGAATCGCTCATTCCATATGCAAAAGCATGTTTAAATTTCCAGGCAAGTCATTCATTGTCTTATCAGTAACATCACCGAGAAGGTCAATATATTGGTAGTTCTTTGGATCGACATTAGGAATTCTAACTTTGTTTCCTATGTAATGGACTACGATATCATGTGCAATAATTCTTCCTATCCTACATATCAGTGTGTTATCAACAAAAGTTTCAGTCAGCTGCTATAATGATCACATTTTGAAACATTGCAGAAATTATACCAAATGCATACTTATTGAAAGCAAAACTCAAGTTGCAAAACAAAACCTTCTCAATAGAAAGTATGAAGAAGCAACTTTACTAGTTTTTCATTTGTATTGCAACTTTTATCTACAAACCTACTCCATGCTTCTGTATTCTAGTTTTAGAAAACTAAATAGTTATTAAATTGTTGACTGAAATAAAATAAAGGTCGCGCTTCTATCATCAAAGCACATATTAGTCAGCTGCCAATATCAATAATACTTAATAAAACAAGACCAACAAAGGCTCTGGTTAGATTGTAAACTTGGTCAACAAGTCCAACAAAAAAAAGACAAGGAAAAAGAGCTCTTATAGCTTGATCATCAAGAAAATCTCACAATCAACAAAGGTTCCCTAGATCATCAAGAAAAATAGAGCTTTATGAATCTACTTTAATCATGAGATCTGAATCATCTCCTATTACTTATTGATCATATAAAGCACTGGCTCAAGATTTTTACCTCTTGTACAGCTTAGTTTTGAGAATGACGCCTTCACTTCAAAGAAAATTTCACAAACTCAAGTTGCAAATTTCTCCTCCTCTACAATATCCAGCCTTGTATTGTTCTTGTTGTGAAATAGAAGAGAGAAAAACAGCTTCACCTACAATATCCAGTCATTTTTTAAGTAGTGTTTCATTCTCCCTTTATTTGCATGCCTTTGGAAGTCTTGTCAGTGCATTTTGCGCCTTTGTTAGTACGAAAGAAGAGCAAGGAAGGCTCCAATTGTTTCCCAAGCTTAGGCTATTACACGCATTTTTTTTTTTTTGCCTTTTTTTCTTTTTAGCAGCTGAATAATTCCTAGTAGAAACGAGGTTATTATTGACAATTTATCTCTTTTGATAGTGACATGTGACCCTACAATCACTTGAGGGGTGGTAAGAGAGATTTGAAAATGTGGAGGGAACTTAGTGATATTTTATGAAATCTTAGGGGAGGTTTCTGAAATTACATGTGAAGCAACCCCAGATCAACCAATCTAGAAAAGCCATCTTCGACAAGGCTAATTTCAAAGATCACTGTAAGTAGATTTTTGCTTGTATTGTTGGAAGCATCTTGCTTTTCCTTCTTCTTCTAAAACTTTCAAAAGAAATATTTTTCTTTCTTCTTCTTTATTTTTGGATTGATATTTATCCTTTCTTCTTTGGGACGGACTTGTTTATCCCTCTTCAATCACATGCACTTTTATTGAAAAGTCTTTATTATCTTCTTGTACTTGAAATCTTTATTCCCTTGCATACGAAATTCAAAAGTAATGAAAAGATTTATGAGAGGAATATCTTTTGTTTCAAACTTCTTCTGAATTCTTTTGAACATGGTGGTAGTTTATCCATTATCGACCTACTAGATGAAATCAAAAATTAGTGAAAATATTTCTGAGCGAAATATCTCCTGTTTCAAGCTTCTCATGAATTCTTTTCAACATGGCAGTAGTTTACCTGTTATCTACCAACTATATTATCTGCCTATTAGATAAAAAGAAAGAGGGAGTTATTATATTCTCCCTCTTTCTTGCCATGTGGTACTTTAGCCACTCAAATTAGATGCCACATGGACTCTTCCTTATCTGCTTTTCAAGAGCCAAATGCCCCTACCCTTCTAATATTTTGATTAATTATGTTTTTCTTTACATTCTACCCAGAAGGAACCAAAATGTCTTTCCTCCCACCCACATTTGCAGAAACCTAATTTGGCTCCAAATTATAGATAACCCATGAGGTAACTACTTTTGACCCAAATTCATTCTAAAACTAGTGAAATCTTTAATACAGGAATAGCCAATGTTCTTTTGGCTAATTGTTTACTACCTATTGTTGATGTTTCAAACGCAATTCCGAGAGTAGCAATAGCATGTGACCATGCATTTTCATGGCTTGTAGGATCTTTTTCGTTGGTGGAGTTCATCCTAGAAAAACTCATGGCAAATTTCCTACTTTCAATGCTTTTTTTTTTTAAGGTAAAAGTATTAATTTTATTGAATAGCATCCATTTGTCACCAGAAGCAAACTGCTACAAACATCTAGATAATAACTAACTACATATTTACATCAAATTAAAAATGCACATAAAAAAGCCCCAATACAAACTAAGTTCCAAATTTTCTTTGGTTCTTGAAATCTTCCATCTAGCTACTGTGTTGACATATTTTAAACCAAGCATATTTAGAATTTTAATAGATTTAGAAATTGATTTGTTATTTGGTAATTATATTAGATTTGGTATGACAATTGGTTTAAAAATAGAGTTAAGTCACGTTTTGATATTATAATTAGAATAGGATTCATGATTATATTTTTTCTATTTTTGGACTTGAAGTCATACGTTTGTAGATGGAGGAAATTTGATCGTGAATAGAATAGTAGTTGTTAATTCCTCCCGTGCCTTCTCCATTGGTCTTGTGATTAATTAGCTAATAGTTTTACTCTTATTCTTTTGTTTCATGTTTTTGTAACTAATCAAAGTCCACGAATCGATTGATATTGTGAGTTTATTTTTTGATTTATCAATTATTGATCATCTAATATTTTAACATGATATATTTACTTCCGTTGAGTGATGTTCTGTGCTAACAAGTGGTGTCAGAGTTCTAAATTCAAGAGTTTGATCTTAGGGTATCTGTGGTGTCTGAAAGCTGTGCAAAGTTTGTGATAGAGAAGCCTGTGCCATAGAAGGGTGCAGAAGTTATGGTAGAATACTCGTATATTGAAAAATTGGATCAAGAGAGTTAGTCTTGGATTACTCGTTCATTGATTTGAAATAGGAAAAACTGGCCCTAATGGGACAAAAATCTAAACAGAAGGACTCTGTCAAGATGGTATTGTGCACTGATCAGGGAAAGAATCTTGCCAAATTGTTGATTGTGACAGTGGAGTTTGATCAAGTTTGAACTTAGGGAGACCAAGAAATTCAAGCGAGGAAGAAAAAGTTTTGTGAAGGTACATTAACTGTTTTGAATTACCATGGAGAGAGGATTTGTCAATGGTAAAAATTATTGCCATAAAAAAATCATTAAAGGCATGGTTTATTAGTTGAAAGTTATGTAGATTGCTATTCAAGAAAATATATATTGTGGCTCTTATTGTGAATGGGTCAATATGGATGACTTTTTTTATCAAGAAGAATCAGCAACAACATTGTGTGCAGATAGTCCACTTCCACACGTAAATATGCAGTTGGGTATCAGTTGCAAAGTTGAGTTGCACTTGAGTTACACTACTATAGAGGCTGCAAAGGCGATTGAAACTCATGATGGCATTGTAGATGACAACATCAAGAGCTTAGTTTAAGAGATGCATTGTTGACATATTTAAACCAAATATATTTAGAGTTTTAATAATTTTAAAAATTAATTTGTTATTTGGTAACTATATTAGATTTGGTATCACCGTTGGTTTAAGAAATAGAGTTGAATCATATTTTAGTATTAAAATTAGAATAAGATTCATGATTATATTTTTTCCTATTTAAGGACTTGAAATCCTTAGTTTGAAGGTTGAGAAAAATTTGGTTGTGAATAGAATAGTAGTTGTTAATTCCTCCTGTACTTTCTCTGATATTCTTGTAATTAATCAACTAATAACTTTACTCTTATTTTTTTGTTTAATATTTTTGTGACTAATCAAAGTCCACGGCTCAATTGATATTGTGTTTATCAATTATTCATCATCTAATATTTTAACATGATATATTTACCTCTGTTGCGTGATTTTTTGTGCTAAGATACCGGTGTTCGAATTCTCTCCACAATGTGGACTAGTTGATCAGCACTACAAGTTTTTGTTGAAAGATCCTCATATTGCGTTCCCTCCATAACATATAAACTACCATTCCTAGAGCTAACTTTTGCACCTAATTGATGGAGGACTTTTGCTTCAAGTGCTGAGTAAGCCAGTTTGATATATCAATCCAGCCATAAACCCCTCGAAAAGTAGACAATAAGATTGCATTTGAGACCACATAAGAGCTAAAATCACATTTGAAAAAAAAAAAAATCAAACAAGCAAGTAATTGATTTGAATTCATCCTTCTCACTTGAATTTCGACAAGCCAAATATTTTATTAACAATTGCCAGACTAAAATCCCCCATGACAATTTCTCAATAAAATGAAAGAAATACACAATTTAGAACTGGCAACAATGAATTAGTTTTGGAAACTATCAAGGTGCTTAACCACTATGTTAAAAGGTGAAATAAAAAACAATACAAGGAGTTTCTTATATCACAAAAAAAAAAAATAATAATATTTTTTATTTTTGCCAAGAACAAAATACTTAAAAAGAATAAACAAATAATACCACTTATGCCTAAGGCAATTCCTATCGTTTCTGATGTCCTTTTCAAATGAAGCAGACTTCTCAAGCTAGAGAGTCTTCATTTGTTTACTTTCCAAGCATTCCCTACTTTTGGGTCCTTCCATATCAACGATAAGCACCACATAATAGTCTCGACCTCAATTCACATAATTTTAGATTCTAGATTATCATTCAAGAAATTTTATATAATCTCAGTTATCCGTGCTAAACAATCATTATCTTCAATTGAACAAATTCTTGATCAAGGGAATAAATCTAAAATATAAGAAAAAGTTGAATGAGGCTCGGCTATAAACACCGAATGAGCAGTTGCTGTATGTTCATCACACTTACCTTCACTCATCACATATCCAACACTCAAACAATGGCCAATTTAAGTTTTTCTATGCTTGTTTTCATCATCGCCTGCATCTGTCCTGCATTTAGCTTTGGTAAAACCACATCATCTTCATCTACTGCTTCAGAACAACTGAAGTTTTGGCATGAAAATGTACAAAACAGGGTTCCTGGGGCTCTTCTGTCCAAGTTATCTCCACTCAATAAAGATGATAATGAGTTTTTCACTTCATTAGCATCCAAATTAACAATCATTTTCATCTAATGCCAAGTTTTGCAGTCTTGCAAATCTAGCTTGTTATGCAGAGATGAATAGCATCAAGCCCTTAGGTAATGGTTATGGCTATAATAATGATAAAGCATCTCCAGGACTTGAAAATGTTGACCCTTTTTCCTTTTTTAGAATCTCCATTCTTAAACAGGGAAATAGAGTGCATCTCTCAAATTTGGAGGACCAGTTTCCTCAACGTGCATTTCTTCCTTCTCAAATTGCGTCCAAAATTTCTCTAGACGAAAGTAATCTTGAGAAAGTATTTCCTCAATCTTTTGTGAACACCAACACAAAAGGTAATATTGAAACTACACTTCTTTATTGTAACTCTGCAGCTTTAAAAGGAGAGATAAAAAGTTGTTCTACATCCCTCGAGAGCATGATCGAATTCTCAAAGACCACATTAGGTAGCAAGCGCTTGGTTGCATTAAGTACTAAAAGTACAAAGGGTTCAGGAAAAGAACTTATTATTCAAAAAATTAAAAAGCTTAACATAAAGAAAATTGTATCATGTCACGAAGTGTTCCTTCCTTTAACAACTTACTTTTGGCATATGCTCTCCTCGATTGAAATCTATGCAGTGAATGCAGTTGAACCTAAAACAAAAGTTCCAGTCAATACAATCTTAGCAATATGTCATATGGACACCTCTGCGTGGCCATCATATCATGCAGAATTCAAGATACTCAAGCTCACCCCAGGAAAAGGTGAAGCGTGCCACTGGATGACACAAATTGATCTTCTTTGGATTGGTGCTGAGGAAAATGTGGTGTAGGGTTAAACCTAGACAATTGCTTATTAGTGTGTATCTGCTTGTGTTGTTTTAACATTCCTACCAACTTTTTGAGTGTTTTACTATCCACTTACTGTGAACAAATAAAAGTGGTGTGTGAATCCTTGCTTAATCATGTATTTTGTATTTGTATTGTTGTTTTCATAAGAAGTTGATCCTTCTTTTTCGCTGCAAGTGTTTGATATATATTCGAAGTTTGTTCTTGGCTATTTGATATTTCTTCATTGTATTTATGCTGCTTGCATATTGATATCTAATGCATTACCATGAATATAAAGCATAATTTTTTTGGTTAAATTACATATATCCCTTGTGATTAGGGATGGCAATGGGGGCGGGTGCCCGCGGGCAACCGCCCCGCGGGGGGCTCTCGGGGCGGGGGTTGGGGCGGGGGGTGGGGCGGGGGCGGGGGGGAATTTTTTCCCCCCGCTTAGAAACGGGGCGAGGGGCGGGGGAGTATACCCCCGCCCCATCCCCCGCCCCGCCCCCCGCAAAACAAAAAAAAGTATATATATAATTATATATAACATGTAAGTTAATTAGTTATAAACTTATGATAATGATATTATTAGTTAGATGTATTATATAATGTATATTAGTTTATGTAATATAATTGATATTATCAATTATATGAATAATTCTACATGTCTACTAATAGAATTTATTAATTAGTTATACTAAATTTACTAATATATTTATACTAAATTTCTAATTACACTTAATAGAATAACACTTTTTTCTCAAAAAAAAGCACAAACACAATAATGAATTAGTGATTGCATTTGTACTAAAAGTGAAAACTTGACTATTTTAGTTATATTTATTTCATCATATTGGATTGTATTCAAATAACTTCTGTTTGATTGTTTTTATGAGTTTCAATTGTAAAATTACAATGAATAATAATTTGGTGATGTGTTGATATTTTAGTACTTGATTATTTATTAAAATTTAATTATAATAAAATTATATAATAAAATTTTATTAACCCCGCGGGTGCCCCCGCGGGGAAAGCGGGGCAAGGCGGCGGGGCGGGGCGGGGGGAGCAGGAGGCGGGGGACGGGGCGGGGGACGGGGGGAACTAATAGGCAACGGGGCGGGGGATGGGGGAGGGGTCCCCCGCCCCAACCCCGCCCCGTTGCCATCCCTACTTGTGATTTTGTCTATTGACATCCCTAACGTTTTAAAATAACCACTTCACTCCTATGATTTTATGTAAAATAGAAACTTGATGAAAAATAACCTATGGAATGTTGCTAATTGAAATACCAATAGTGTCATTACTTAAATACTAAATCAATTAACAGATTAACTACCTTGTATAAATACTAAATCAATTAACAGCTTAACTATCTTGTATAAAAGTATAGGGGGATTACATAGATAAATGCAGAAATTACAGAGGGATAGAGTGGATATTTATATAAATCTTAAGAGAGTTACAAGGAAATTAAGATTTTATTATATGCGCGTTTGGTATAAATGCGGTAACTAATTGTACATTTCATTCATTTTTCACTTTACATGAAATCATAGGAAGGTTATATAACTATTTGAAACCTTAGACGGGTCATCTGACATTATATAAAATCATAGGAGTTATAAGTAATTTACCCTTTTTTTTCACACATAGTTTAACATATTCATATGTTATTTTAGAGAAGGTAACCGTAAACCTGTAAGAGCTAGAAATGATCATTTGAAATTTCAATTCAGCTACAAAATATGATGCTTAAAGGAGCTCATGTTTTCTTAGTTTCTCTATAACTGTACACATCAACTTTCATTTACTTGTTAACGGAAAAAGACGGGGAATCTTAGTTGGCCCTCAGTCAAGATTTTGTGGGCAAAAGTTTAGGTTCTAATATCTTTTGGCATAACTTTAAACAATTGTGAGATAAGTAAGGGATGACAAGATGATTAATATGTGTGTCGTCTGCATACACAAAAGTTCCATTAATTTTCTTAACACTGTCAACAATTGAATAAAATATGATAAGTTTGAAAACTTAGTGTAATGTATCTAAAATTAAAATTTAACGTACAAAGTACTGAGAATGAGTCATTTAATATCAGCTTATCAACGCTATGATATGTCTAATGATATCAAATTTGTCGGTTACTATAGAACAAGACACTTTTGTGCGTAAATTCATGAAGTTTACACTTGACCAAAATCTCATTTGCTTGAGCATAAAGATGATGAAAACCTAAACTTATACTTACGTGAACTTAACTGAGAAAGGCCAAATGGGACTAGCAGATAGGAATGGCAATCGGGTCAGAAACAGGTTGACGAGTCGGATTGAGACTCATGTATAATAGGAGCCTGCTGATCCGAACACAACTCACCAACCTGCAACGGATCAAGATACCTGACCTGAACCTAAAATTTTCGAGTTAGTGGGTTGGAGTGTCAATTCCGGGTTGACCTGATATTACTTGAAACATAATTTCAACTTATTAATTTACTACTGTAGTTTCTAACAGAACCAATTTTGCACAAGGCTAATTCCGTAATTAAGTAATAAAAATCTCGATAAAATAATTCCAAATCAGATTTGAAATAAATTAAAATACTGTAAAAATGTTTTTTTCCAAACCAGATCTAAAATAAATTAAGAGACTATAAAAGTAGAAAATAATGTAATACATTATTTGTCCAAACGTAATAATTCCAACTTCACACAACTTAAACAAATTCATTTAGGATTAAATGATTAATGCCTTTGGGAAAAAAAGAATAACTTAGTTTAGTTGGATAAAATATTTTTATATTTATTAAATTCATTTTAATTCATAAACAGTTTTTCAGGTCAACCCGTGGATGACTTAAATTTGACCTATTTTCTTTTCGGGTTCATCGGGTTCGACCCGATTCTGATCCGAACCCGCAAAACCTCAACCTAAACCCATTAATTTCGTGTTAGATCCATATCGTATTTTCAGTTCGTATAAAAAATTATCACCCTTACCGGCAGACAGAAATGACACAATCTACTACATTGATTCAATGGCTCCAAACGAACTTAAAGGGGGCTCCAAAAAACAGTCTTGGATTACAAGGGCAGAGGGGCAGAGAAAGTTCAAAGTTTCAAACTTGTCGGGCAAGTGGTTTTGAACTAAAAATATGTGACCAAAATTGATTAGTGACTCGTATCTGGCTGTAAACAAACAAACATTTGAGTTTGAACGGACAAACATTTTTATTTTGAAGACATTTTTAGTATATTTAAAGGGTAAGTCCAAGAGTTTTAGCTTGCTTGGCTACTAACTTGATCCATAGAACTCACCAACCTAAGTTGTCAACATGTAATTATATAAGAGTACCAACCAACTAAAAGTATACAGCCCCCAGACAGCTCAGTCGGTCACGCTTTCCTCTTTAGGGGCGTTGTCCGGCCTTGGACAACCAAGGTTCGAGTCTGCCTGGAGTTACCGTGTCCGGAATGGAGTGGGGCCTCCTCTTCCGGGCCGCAAGGGATTAATCGGGCCCCGTAAGGATTAATCCGGAAAAAAAAAAGTATACATAATACATAAATACAATTGAATACTGTGAAGGAAGGTGATTTTAAACATATATTTTAATGAAGGAATAGTGGGCGCTTTTCCATGACTGGATTCTGCACACTTGAACACTTAAAAAAGTAAGCCAGCTCTACCGTCTTACCCAAAACTTAATTTTGACACTTAAAACAGACTTTTCATTATGAACTTTGGCTCCAATAAGGAATATTCTGAATTAATTTAGGAAGGAATTAATCTTTGTAAAAAAAAAAAAAGGAGGAAGTAACACTAATTGACATGGGTAAATTGGGAGGGAATCAAAAAGTAATTTGGTCAATTGATTATGACTATTAGGAGGCTTTTTTGTATGACCTTTGGCTCCAATAAGCAACACTCTATTAATTTAGGAGGGACATAATCTTTTATAAAGAGGGAAAAATTAAACTATTTTCCGGCAGATTAGGAGGGAATTCAAAAGAAATTTGGTCTAACTAAGTAACTAATTGTAAGACTAACTTTGGCTCCAATTTCTCTATTTAGGAGGGAAACATTTCTTTTAATGAAGGAAATGAAGGAAAAGTATAAAAGAGGAAGTTAGGAAATTGTCCGATACACAAATGGGGGGAAAACATCTTCTTCTTCTTCTTTTTAAGTTTTAATCCATTGAAACTTGCAGAATTTCATTGGGGGATTAATATTTAATTACCAAGTTCCTGATTTAACTACTTTTTTTTTTTGTTTTTACTTCTATTTCTTTACTTCCTACTTGAATTCATTTACAATAACTTTCTAGCTCTGGTAATTGCAAGATTATATAAAACATTTAACATTCATGTACCTGAGGACTAGAAGAATATACGTAGAAAGAGCTTTTGGCTTTCGCTAGTTCCCTATCCAATTGACCTTTGGTTTTAGATAATAATTAGGATAAAATATTAGGGGCAAAAGAGATGTAAATGCTATATTATTAGGTAAAGTCATAGGTATAACCTAACAAATTATGTTATTAAAAAAAATAAAGAAAATCCTCAGCTACCCCCTTTTTTTTTTGTGCTCACCCACTTCTTAGACCAAAATATTCCTTCTTCGCCTCACAAGTATTTTAATTTTCACTACTAATTTATATGACCAGCTATTGTCGTACAACATAAAGTAAAGTGTATACACTATCACCGTTTGATTTATGATATGTGTGTAAAAGGTAAATTTTGCATAGTTATCATTCATCAAACGCTAATAGTGTATACACTGTCAATGCAGGAAAGATTAATCCTATAACATATACAACTTTCACAGTGCAATTTTACTCTTTTCACATCAAATTAATTGTTTTAATTTAGACTCCAGATATGGCATAGTTGAACAAAAACTCATTCACCCCCGCTTATTAAATCTCCAACACTGAAACAATGGCTGGCCAACTCAAGTTTTTCTATGCTTCTTTTCGTCATTGCCAGCATTTACCCTGAATTTAGCTTTTGTAATAGCTCTTATGAACTATTAGCTTGTGCAGAAAACATGTGTCACCTAAACTTGAATAGCTATGAAGTAAAAGTCCACGTAGTGCAATTCTACAAAAATGTCATATGTACCTTTCATCAAAGTTAATGAACACATGCTATTATCAAAGTCCATGGAGTAATAGCTATGGCTCATTTATCAGTTCTTTAGAAATACATTAAACTTATCTAACAAGTAGAATTTGCTTTTCTACCAGTCATTAAGAGTGACTGAGCATAATTCTCTGGCTATTCATGAAATTAATGACCACCAACAACTTCAATTTTCTATCTAAACTTTTCACAGGTATCAAATAGTCAGGACATATTTCGAAACACACTTGTTTAGTTTTTTGAGTTTCTTCATTCGTTAATCTTGAACGGCATTGCTCCTTGAAGTTGTAACCATAACACAGTTCGTTTTACTAGATTTGGCTGACAAACTCAATGTCCTACTGATCTGATCATAGCTTATCTATTGTCTTGCAATTTGGAGATATAAAAACATCTATAACAAATAGCTTCAGTTTAGCATGCATTTCTTGCAAACAGACAAGCAAAATGAACAAAATTTTACCATAATACTCTTGCTTTTTTAAAAACCAGAAATATGCTCCAGCTAAAGATGCAAGAGCATTCTTTTTATCCTCTAAGTTCACATGTAAAGCAAATATTTGGCCAATCATGCATCAGATCTTCTTTTCCAAAATAGACATTAAGACAAACAAGTAGTTTAAATTTTGCCAACAGGGAGACCAAAACTCAAGTGTTTGCTGCTTCAAACAGCTATAACAAGATAAAATGCAGTTTATGTATGATTAAGGAAAGCAAGCTCCTGAAAGAAAATAAAACAAACAGATCAATATGTGGGTGTAAACAAATTAAAATGAATATTGCGAAATAAAATCTTGCTCAAAACAAATCCTCATTCAGCATTCCATTTACTTCGATGTACAGATCCTGAACCTAGTATTCTAGTATAAGAGACACTACCTGTTTCTTCATCACATGACTCAATTTCCCCACTATGAGTTCCATCATCCCCATAATCTATTTCAATTGCAGATGCAGTATTATTCTTGCATTTATCATCAAATTCTGAGATTTCTTCAGATTCTAAGATTTCATCATCCATCGAATCAATTTCTGTTTGAAAGAAAGTATGCGAACATTCTTCAGTTATTGAAGATGCATCTTCTTTTACCTCAACCTTCCTAGCCCATTCCATCCATCTTGGTTTATCAAAGATTGAGTTCGGATTCCGGTCATTTGGGTCACCGTAAAGTGCCACATGTCTATAGTATAATTCAAGCTCCTTCTCAGCAATAGCAATAAACCGTCTAACAGACTCAAGTGACTGCTCGTACTTGGATTTTTCTAATGCCTGAAAGAAGAAGAAAAAATCACTGAAAAGGTTAAAAAAATTGTAATCTACAATGGAAAAGAGAAGGAAAAAGAGCACATCAAAAACCAGACAAATGTATGCTAAGTAAGACCCCTTTTTCTTTGATTGCCTAAGAGATGACCGCTCATTAAACTGATGTCCACAGGATACCCAATCATAAAGGAGACGAATGATTCCAACAAAACAGCCAATCTACGGAGCATTTACATAGCTCAAGCAAAAGTCACACGAGTGTAAAAATTTTTTTGCCAAGAAGATTCCACAATATTCTCGAATAAGGTAATGTTAATGGTGAGGTTTATAAAATTGAAACCTTCATATGACAACCTTGCGGACAATTATTATGAATAATTGTTAAAAATTATTATGAAGAATCCCAACAACAGAATAAGAAAGCAGAAAGCTAAATATTAAATTACTTTTAAAAAAAAAAAAAAAAAAGTGCCAGAATGCAGTCATTTTCAAAATTATGGCTTCACCTTCAAGCCAATTCATCGTCCAGAATTTTATTTCTCCCTCCTTTTCTTCTTTCATTTTAGACACAGCTGGAATCCAAATAAACCTTTTGATATAAATGAAAGAGGACCTCTTCCATAGAGTAATCCAATAAAGAGGCAGCTTTCAAAACACTAGATTTTATAAAAATCTGTCATCGACTTCAAACAAGAAGCAAACTTGAAATTTATTACGACAAGTCCAAGTATAATTATCAGCTTGAGTGCTACTACAAACGTGACATTTGCATTTCTGATGAAGACATTCATAGAGCACTGCCACTACCTATAGTGATATCGCAGTTACAAAATTACAGTAAAAGCTAACTGCACATTCTCACATGTCATGTCAGACATCCCTTAATGTATAGTGAATTTGGTACCTAACAGAAGCATGGAACTCTTGTTCAGAACTCCATATATGCTCCTTTCAATAGACAAAACAAGTACTTATCCATGATAACCATGACAAGGAAAGAACTATAAATTCCTGTAGTAACCAAGTTGAACGTAAACACAGCCTTGTTTCCCTCCCCTTTTTCAATTTTGTTTCTTTATTATTTTCTACCAATCTCTGTTTTAGCACCCAAAGAACCATATAATTCCTACACAAGCGAGTATCATGGCTTAGAGTTGAGGACTTTTCTAAAACAACAATGCCGTGCTCCTGAAATTCAGCATCAGGCCTTAAGCTAGGACTTGCTACAATCATATAAAAACCACCAACAGCCCTATATAAAGTCACCAAATTCAGCCTTTATCAATCGAAACGGAAGCATAAAGGCACTGATGTCAAAAGTCAAATTAACTGACATGGTTGGAATCCTTGAATCAATTGCGAGCTATTTCCAAATGCAAACAGGACCACTAGCGTCTAAAATAGAACCCAAATAAACAAAGCCACAATCAATATTCAGGATTGCACACAAAACAATCTTATTGTTGGATCACAAGAACAACTGAATTGATAAAGAAAATTCACAACTCGAAGATCAAATATTCATGTAGAACCATCAAACTGGCTGTAAAGGCAAATAATCCTTCGATCTTTTTAATAACACCCAGGCACTCATCATGGTCCTGGATGAATATATTTAGGGCAAACAATCCACATTTATTTGCAACATTTTTCAGACATCCAACATTTTCATAATAATAGATATATTGCCAAGAACACAGGAGAGAAATATAATGCTCAAACTATGCTTGCAAAAACTCCAGCAGAGTGCATAGTTATTCCCAAGAAAAAAAAAATCTTTTGGTCAACCAACTCCTATGGACAAGAAAGGTCATACCAGTATGTTCCAAAAAGTTCTAAAAATCTTGCGAATTTCTATTACACATATCCCTAGTACTACGTTTCAAAAGCTAGCAATTTGACATACCAATATTACTTAGATTCTATCCACTTTGCACCCATATGATCATACATGCAACAACACGCGCTTGTAACCAAAGTTCAGTAGAAACTTCAGTGATAAAGGATGGCCTGTATGACAGAGGAATAACCAAATAATCCAAATGTACTATACATGTCTGGTTATGTTATTTCAAGTAACATGTTTGTCATTGTAGATTGTCTTCATGTCCCATGTCCAATGTCAATTCTTCAGCTTCAAAGAAACAAAAATGAAGTGTACCATCTCATCAGAAACAGACCCAGGAGTCTTGAAGAAGGAAAAGTAACTGAAAAATGATCAGAAGTTGCATAAGTTATACAAGCCAATGAATGAGTCTAAATCAACTCAGACACTAATAGGATTAAAAAATGCAGAAGAAAAGGTATGTAGGAAAACCAATCCACAAAGCAATCAAAGATAACTGAGAATCTCCTACAGGTAGCCAGAGACTTATGTAGTACCCAAAGAAGTATATATTTAAAAGCAAAGTAAATCATACAAGAAACTTACCCTCTTCTTGGACAATGTATCGATGGGCGACATAACTTCTGGTTGCACATAATCCTTTCCGCTATAAAAAACTATTGTATCATCACCGATTATTTGAATTGGAATTCCATCACTAAGCCTGGCAATTTCACTAGCATAATCTTGCACTTGACCAGGTTTGCAAGGTTTGCAAATGACCTTGACAGTTTCATGCTTCTTCCAATGCAAATGCATATTAAGAATGACACCACCAAATACTCCTCTCCTACCAATAGGTACATAATTCGACCTTTTCTGGGCCATTTTCTTCATGTAAAATCGCTCTTCGCCAGTCAGCTCATGTGGCTTAACAACAGGACCCTGGACCTTGTTGACCTCGTACCGCTTTAGTCTTTCAATTAGCAAGGCTTCCTTAATTTTAGCCTGAGGAAAAGAAAAATCAGCCCCATCAGTTGACTAACCAAACTAAGCCAATCTGAGGCATACATATAGAACCCATAGCCGATTCTTTCTCTTTGAGAATAACTCTAGAAGGAAAAACAGGGAAAATAGAAATAATCAATGCCCAGGAATTAAAGGACAACCTTAAGGAGAATTCTGACCACCATTAGTTGATCAGATAGATAAAAAAACACAAACAAGAATTAATTGACATCGAAATAAGCGCTAACAAATTGAGTAGCACCACAAAGATGCACTGCGATGTGCCCATTTTTAACCAGTGAACTATGAACTGCTTAGCCAAAACTATCCACTATGATCATTCCAGGCACAGAGTTTGTGTCAGGCACACAATTGGTAATCTATTAATTGAGTCCATACATATGAAGATGAGTACTAGAAACTTCAAAAGAGAATACATATCTGAATTATCATATTCAGAAACAGGCAGTTATTGAGAGAGATAGTTGTTTGTCAACTTACCCTTTCAAGCTTGTATTTAATCCTTTCCTCAGCATTAGCAAGCCTCTGCTTTTTCTTCTTCCCTTTGACACCAAGTCTTCTGGGGTCTCTTTTATTGGCAGCCTTTCTCTTTTGCTTTTCTTTTTCCTTTGCATCTTCAACGTCTTCTTTGTCATCCACTTGTCTCTTTTAGGCAGCTCAATTTCATGAGTCTCGAATTTTGGCTTTCCCTGTGGAGATATCACTAAATTCACTCTGCCATGGCTAAAATTCCTCAGTGCCAACCATGAACGTCTTGAAGTCAATTGCATTGAAGGCCTAAAGATCACTGAAAAGGGTTGGCACAGGTTCTGAAAAATTGGCTATAAGTAACCAGAAAAACTATGATGACCCAGTAAACCTCATCTCAAAGTAGAAAGATAAGCAAACAAATCTTTACTGAAATTTTTTATCAAAAAGAGCCCATTTTTCTTCAATTTCTCAAATTATTGCTCATAATAATCCCAAACTCCTTAACCCTTATTATTTGCTCCTCACAGGCTACAGAAAGATTAAACTTAATTAGGAATTAACAAATCCAGCTAAAAAATTTCTTAAAGGATTTAAAATCATGATTTTTTCCTACTAGATTGTTTTTAATCTATGCATATATAACTTTTTTTTTCTTTTACACAAACACAAATATTGAGCAGTAAAGAAAACCAAAGAATTACATAGATTTTTCTTTTGTTTTTTTGGGTACCTAAAATGAAGAGAATTGGAGAGCATGGTTTGAGAAGTGAAGAAATAGAGAATCGACGGGTACCACCAATCAAAGACTTCACCATCTCTTTTGTTCCTACATTCTCCACAGCTCTCTGCATTAGGATGTGCATTGGGAGAGAGAGAGGTAGGATTAATTTCATTCTAGCTCTCCCAAGTAGCTTGAAACTTAAATTCAGGCCCTAAAATCCAAAAAAAAAAAAATTTTAAAAATCAATTCAGCAGCCTTATTGAAAGGATTCACTTTAATTTGGCACCAATCCAGTTTCTAAATGGTTGTTGAGAAGTGATGGAACCATCAATTGGTACCCAAACCCATCCCCCCACCTTCCCCTCATTCACCCCAAGACTGCAATTAAAATAAGAGTCCACCTACAAAAAGCAACTCTAAATTACAATATTTCTAACTGATAGACACAAATATGGGAATCCATAAAATCAAGAATGTGGGTTATCCATTAATTTGTTTCTATCTCTCAAGTCGAATGTCACTTGGTATACGATTTTCCTTAAAATAATACTATAGGTCTAACTGGTTTAAAAGTTTTGAAGTCTGCACTAAAGTCAGTACTTATATTAGACCAAGTAATGACACAAAATGTCTCTCGATCCACAAATGATTTGATTTATAAGATTTTATAATTTCCCACTCCCCCAAAATTGAATTTGCCCAACATTAGGTAAAAAATAATAAAAATAAATAATAAATGTAAAATTAGTAAATAAATTATAATAAAAATAATACCAAATAATAAAAATTAAAGAACATTTTAAGATGGTATTTGAATTTTTTATTTCATTAATAGAATAAAATATCACTAAAGGGGAAAGGGTAAAAGAGCCTAGGAAGGGACTTGGCAAATCCAGCCGAATACACCAATAGTCTAGGAAAGGTTTTCCGATATCAGTAGTCATTACAAGGTATTGGGTTGTCACATTTACCTAAGCAATTTTAGACTTTTGAAGCAAATATATATATACACACACTTACCTAAACAATATTCAAAAAAGCTATTTGGGTTGTCACATTTACCTAAACAATATTCAAAAAAGCAATTTTAGACTTTTGAAGCAAATATATATATATACACACACACACCATTTACATGGACGAATCCAGCAAACAAGAGAAATGAGTTTAGGAGCTTAATTGTGACGAAGATGTCAGCCTTGAGCACCTACATACACCCAATGCAAACCAATTGCTAGTTTAATTGTCTTCTAGTTTTGAAGTCAAACACAAGTAAACTTAACTTCAAAAAGTAGCATTAAAGAAAATCCCACAAGTGAACATGCATGAGAAGAAAATAAAATTAAAGCAAAGTCCCACATTCCAAACTTTTGTTGGAAAAAGCTATGTAATAGCGAGCTCTGGACACTTGGTCATACTCAATTTAAAAAACGAAAGGAAAAAAAGAAACAAAAATAATAGAATGCCCCATATCTCACATAGGTCACATGAATGATAACATAAAATTAAAGCCTAATCTGACAAATTGAAGACTGTTTGTACTAATAATTGACTCTCTAGTAGTAGGGCATAATTGAAAACTTCTAATATAAAGCTACCGGTTTCAAAAGGCTGGGGGTGAACATATAAAGCTAGGGAAAATTGCGGGACTTGGTTGCATCTTCAAAAATGTTTTCTTCTTCCTCTTCTTCTCCAGCAGTCAGGCTGGCTTGCGGCAGTGTTGGAACACCACCTCCTACCTCTTACACACTCATACACAGTACATCCACTAAAACTCGCAACAACAGGAAAAAAATTATAAAAAAAAAGAGAGACAAATCAGCAAAAACCAACACTAAGATCTCTAAACCTCATTTTGAAATGCCCGTTGGAGCCTAATTTGTTCTCCCTTTGTCACAAACTACAAAATACCACACGTTCCAATCTCCGACTCTCAACAAAACCAGTAATCAAATTTTTCTTTTAGTCTAGGCTTTTCATCAAGCATGCCTCAAGCATAAAAGGTTCAAGAAAATCTGCTAAAATCCACGAGGAGAACGGCCCAAATTAGGAATCCAAACGAAATGTCACAGCATTTATATCACATTAAAAGAGCATACAATCACAAAATTGCAAACAAATTACCAAGGAATTCAATAACAACGCAAAGAAAACAAAAAAAGAAAGAAAAATGCTCAAAACATCCAAACAGGTTGCATGAACTTGGAGATTAGAAGCAGAAATGAGATAGCAAGGACCTTAAAAACATCAATTGGGAAGTGATCGGCAGTTGCAGCGACGGTGAGGATGACAACTTCTCCACCTCCTTTTGCTCCTCGGCTTTGCTCCCGTTTTCTGTTTTTTCATGATTTGCTTGTTTTGCCTTTTTTTTTATTTATTCTAGAAAGAAATAAAATCTAAATAATCACAATTATATCAAAAGCCAAAATTTCCTGAAAATTAAAAGAACTTTCTTACACAATTGGGAATTGTGAATTCATCGACTTTAGGAAGTACAGGTTTATTATATTTACCTTACTCGATATTTGAACAAATAACAAAATTTACCCCATAATTTGATCAAATTGCAATAAACCCCTTACAATGGCAAAATGTTCATCAAATACCCCTTTACTGAACATTAGAAATGATGCTTATGGGTGCTTGTTAAATACTCCCTCTTTCCCGATAAGTTTGTTGCACTTGGGAAGTTGTAATTTTTATCAACAGTGCATTGAATCTTGCAAATTTTATTTCACTTTCCACTTTTGCTCTCTAATGTGTAATGCATACAAAGAAAGTTATGTCGGGAATATATTGCTGTAGGGTCTATCTATTTTGTTTAACTCAAAATTGCATGACAAAGATCATGTATCAACAACGCTTAACACACATTTGGGGGTGTTTTTCACACATCAAATTGCGGTGCTTCCTTTTTACTTTGACTTTTGAGTTAAAGTTGTAGGACCCATATTTTGAGAGGGTAAATATTGAAATTGGATGTAAACAAGTTTTCTATTTTGGATATGTGACAATTATTTTGGAATAGACAAAAAAGAAAAGTACAACAACTTCAACGAGTAGGAGGGAGTAGGTTTCAAGTATTTAACGGGTATCAAAATGTTAACAACACTTCTTTGTTTAATAGTTTTGTAAAGTTTGAGAGAATGTTTTGTTATTTGTCCAGAACCTTGGGATCTGATTCATAAGTTCGCCTAACCTCAAAGGAAGTAAGCGCAATTAACTCAAGATTAACAAGGGATGGAATTCTATCAATATGTATGCAGATCCCAAAAAGTAGCTAGATGCTTTGCACCATTATTTGAACAATCTCCATTATTCTTGGCAAAACCAAAATCAAAATTACCTTGTTTATTTTTACGGATTCCACCCTAGTTGGAATTTTTATAGCAAAAAAATAAAAATAAAAAAAGGCCTGCATCCTAAAAGATTAATGTTGAAATTGAAATGATTTTACCATTTTGAAATTGTGCGCCCCATTTTTAATGAAAAATATAAAATTTCTAAAGTTTGTGGTTTGAACTTCTTTTGAACCATTCAAAAAAAAAAAAAAGTGGTCTAAAGAAACATTTAAACCATACTTCGTAAGGCTTGAAATGCTTTGACAAATGGCAAGTGATATAATTTCTATGTAACAATTGAATTTTGAAGAATCACTAAAATAGTTGGCCACCACACGTTTTGCAGGATAGGAGGATTCAAATCTCGCCTCCCATTAAAAGTTGTCATTTAATATAGTTTCTCTTAGATCCATATAGGTGGTTAATGTACCAGTATGGTTCTATGGTGGTTCAGTTTCCGTCGGTTCCCGTGGCCCTGTTGGATCACCCCTAGTATAGATTAGAGTAGGTGTAAATGATGACAATAGACCAAAAAAAAAAAAAAGAGTAGAATGTGAGTTATTAAAGGGTAAAGCAAACTGCTCTACTTGCTTTCAAGCCGATACCCTCAATCTCCCTTCTTGGACTTGCTTATGATAATAGAATTACACTGTGTATTTTGTAACTGTAGATAACTTATTACTATAACTATTACAGCAAGTTGTAAAATTTGTCGAAATTGAAGGGCTCTGAGTGTAATTTTTCTGGACTTTTGTGTGTGTTTGGATAGAAGATTATTTGGAATAATTTTTTTTTAAAAACACTTTTTTGATGTAAAGTACATGAGAGATAAAAAGATGATTGAAATAGGCGTTGATAATGTAAGCAAGTCAGTGTTTATTTCCTGATTCAGTAACATAACAGGCGCAATAGCAGCACTCTGGTGGCGGTTCCCTCTGGCAACATAAACATGGAGGACAACTTGGCTTCTGCATAATTTCTGCTTCAGCCAAAAAGTATTGAATTTAAAAAAATTAGCAAGATAGTAGTAAAAAAAAACTAATTGACTTAGCAAGATAAAAGAAAAATAAAATTAGATGTACCTCGATGAGTTAATCCAGTAATTCCAGCTGCATGGGATGGTATGGTTGATGAAAGCAAGATTGCAAAGATAAGAAATGCAACCACAAGAGGCTCTTGTGAGGATTTGGCTTCCATTGCTTTCCTAATTGATTTGAATTATGACTAGTAGAAAATTTGGTCTTGAAGGACCCTTTTTTTTTTTTTTTGCAATTAGCAAGCCTATTGGCCATGGTTATATAGGTGGTTAAGGTCTTCTAAGTAAACGCTAAACATGTCTTCCATGCAACTAGGGAAGTTGAATTTTTCAAAGACAAATGGTCCCAATTTCAAGCTTCAATCCTGAGTCCTACAATTCTCAATGCTCTATCATTTTCCTGGAAAATAACCCCTAATGATTTGGAATGATTCAGAAATTTCAATGGAATTTGTCGAAATTCAATTCCGCGCAATACGGCCTAAATTAAATCACAAAATTTGTTTCTTTTGATGGTTAGTTGAATGATGAGTACATGAATAACAACTATATAAGTGATACTGTTAGATTATCATTTGCAAAAAGAGGTCAAGTAAAATTGTCCTTGTCAATTCTGTTTAGATTGCCATTTAGTCTTCCCACTAGTCCTTTCCCAATGTGAATCATTTAAATTCTTGAAGGCAAAATTTTGTTGTATTTTAGAACAAATATCAAATTTTCAAACTCCCATAGATGATCACCATATATGGAGATTTTTTTTCTCGGGTCAAAGTAATTAAAGAGGTGCCAACATAAGTTGGTGCAATTGATAAGAACAGACTACTTTATATATATATAAAGGTCGTGTTTTCGAATTTCGCTGTTTATGTGAAGATTGTTTTAGTAGACACTAAAATCCCTGCAAGCAACTTATAATCTCGAAAACATGCCCTGACACGTAATGATGACTGAAGTCGAACTCATTCCAACTTTTTCTCTCATTCAAACTTTTCGTACCAAAAAAAATAGTAACTACAGATATTACAAGCACGCGGAAACATAGAGCAATCTGAAGAGGGACCAAAATTTTCGTTGAGCTTGGTAAAACCATTGAAGTTCGGCTTTAAAAGAAGGTAAATTCCCCTAAACTATCTTCCCATTTCAGTTTGTCCCCTGGTTATTTCAATTGCAAAATTTAACTGACTTTCATTTGCATTTTTTTGCGAATCACTCCAATTTTATTAATTGTTTTATCAATTAATTGACCAAAACTTATCCTTCTTTCTAATTGAACTATGTGTATTATTACGTTAAGTCAGTTGTCAATGTGAAAGAGGTAATTAGGCTTGATTCTTTCCATGTCAATTCAGAGCTTGCCCTTGCTATAGGGATTATATTTGCTGTGAACAAACCGAAGAACACTGACAAGGAAAAGCAAGAAAAACATCATACTGATGGGAGAAAGTAAGAAAAATCTTAAGGAATATTACCAAACTCAGGTATGCAAAAAGAATTGTGTTTAGTTTGATGCCAGAACAAGGACAAAGATGGTTGTTCTCTACAAATGAGTCATGCAATAAGAATATTTTCTCAACAACTTCATCCAGTCAACTGCATATTCAAGCCAATAAAGCAAGATGGCTTCTGTTCTTTTAAGGTCATCAAAGCTGTGTCTAGTCTACCATTGTTCGAGTTATTACATTTTTAGGAAAGCAAAACAATTTAAAGCTCCAGAATATGTTTAAGTACCTGTGCAGCCTATCTGGTTCCAAACACCATAGGACAATGTTGTTGTACATTTCTTTTTTCAGTAACTACTGATGACTGAGTACATGTGGATGATTTGTTCTTCTGGATTTCAGCTGTTACCAATCACAAGTGGTACAGCTACGCATAAGCTACCATCTGGGACCACAGTTTTCCAGGCTTGCCCAATTTGATAAGCTGCATCCATGGATAAACTATTTGAAGCATGATTCCGCTCGATCAAATCTCCATACTTGGTGTGTATTTAGGTAATTAGTGAAAGCATGGCTTCAGGCATCAATTACAACCTCAACCAGCATTCAGCTCCAATTGTGAATACTACCTCTGTTTCCTTGATGCACCAAAAGCTAGATCGATATGATTCATTCCTCAACCCACTCAAGTTTCTGCTTCTCTTCTTATACCGTACGAGTAGTATACAAAGTTACAAGCATTGACAACTACATGCTAAAGTATCAATCAAAATCTACATGCCAGCTCACTTGATCCAGTACCGAAAAGCACTCATCTGCCTCCAAGTTCCTGTAAGAGTTACCATTTTTCTAAGAGTCTTGAAACATGAATACCAGCAACCATGCAAGCAAAAATCATCAATGGACAGGTAACCATTCAAGTCAAAATTCCAATTGCAAAAAGATCTCAAAGGACAAGATGCATGGCAAATAGCAACTCACGTATAAATGCATTTATATACAAGAGGCATGCTTCTTTATGAGTACCTGCAAAGAGACGAGTGCATAATGGTATGCACAAGGAATCCCCAGAAATTGTGTCGAACATTTCAATAAGATCTCATAAACCATCAATAGCAATCATCTGATATGCTTTGCTAATGGCCATGCAGGTATCCATGCAATTATGTCTGTGTGCTCTCATCTGCAACATTGATCTGCAGGACAATAACATTTGGTGAACACGTGTATATCGAAAAGTTAATATAACAGCTGAGAATCCGTTGTCCCCTGCTTCAAAACCATAGCATGCATGTATTGATCATCAAGCCGTTTTCCCTAAAATTCATGTTTGTAATAGATCTCTTAAAAGTGCCAATTATTCATCTCCTCAGTGTCAGTGGCAAAAAATGTACTCTCTTATCAAAGTACAAGTCTAAGTAGTATTCTGCAATCATTGCAAAAGGTCCTCAAATTGATGCTTCTTAATAAAGATACAGAGTATTAATCACTCAATTCCTCAGTAACAACTGGAAAAAAGTGTATGCTCCTCCTGGGCTAGGAGTACTATCTGCCTGTATTCATAATAAAAAGTCGTATTTAAACCGCAGATAGTTACATTCCCGATAAAGTTTACTGCTTATATATAGAGATGACGGAATCCAAGATAGTGCTCTCCACCCCTAAAACTAGCCTCACAAACAGTTCCTTTCCAAACTGAGAGAGAGTGAGAGAGACAGAGAGACAACATTTTAGAACTTTCAACTTTCCATTGTTAATAAATGGCAGAGATGTACAGTACAGGGCTTATTTGATGGCAGTAACCTCCTCTCTCAATATAAAATTGAGCACCATATTGATAACTTCAATTATTTTCTAATGGTTGTACGACTCAAGTTTAACAATGAGGAATACACACAATACAAAACTTGAACTTTATGAAAGAGGTAATGCAGTGACTGAAAGCATGAAACTTAAACTCCATAAAAAAACAAATTCTCAACAATGCAAAAGCTTTAATAGAATCTTTGTTAGCTTGCTTCTCACCACTTCCAAGTAAAAAACCATACTACCTCTGTCCCATAAACATTGTCGTCTTCAGGGACTTGTGCTTTTCTTTTCAGCAGTTGCACACAAGGCGTTTAATTTGCTTCATTTCCACTTTTGTCCTTCAACATCTGAATTTGAATATGAAATAGATTAAAATGCTTCTCTAGTGGTGAAGTTGGGAAACAGACATCAGGCCAACATCACATATTTGTCATCACAATATCCATCAGCAAGAACAAAGCATATATCTATGTTTTATTATGCTGATTAACTTCATATAATTTTGTAATGTCATGCGTGCGTATCTAACAACTTGTTATTGGTGTGAATGACATGGAGAGGGCCCACAACAATGACGTAATGTCACTGTTACCAGTCCACAAGAGGTTAAATGGAAAAAAAGCAAGAAAATTGTTGCTAAATTTGGTAAGTCACGTAAATTTTGGGACAGGGCACAAAGGAAAACATGACAATTCAGCAAGACAAAGGGAGTAACAGAGAAAAAACTCAATCAAGAACTCCACTAAATGTATCTTTTCTTCATTTTCTGTTTAAATAAATTAAACTTAAGCAGCAGATGCTTAAGCCACTCCTCCATGTATTTTACTCTCTTTTATGATAATTATTATCAATGAGTGCCATTTTAGAGGTACTACCATCAATGGGGAACTAATCTAAGACAGTAAAGATTCACAGGTCCACTTTTATTCAATGCTGTGGCAAGATTTCAACTGGCATCATAGCCAGCAGTCATCCAAATGAATAATTAGAAAACAAACCTATAAGACAGCTATTACCTATTATCCATGCTAAAGGAGCAGATAATCTCTCACAGAGAGAGTAAAAGAGAAAATCAAGAACTCCACTAAATGTATCTTTTCTTCATTTCAGTTTACATAAATCAAACTTAAGCAGCAGATGCCTAAGCTACTCCTCCATGTGTTTTAATCCCTTTTATTATAATTATTATCATTGAGTGCCGTTTTAGAGGTACTGCCATCAATGGGGAACTAACCTAACACAGTCAAGATTCACAGGTCCAGTTTTATTCAATGCTGTGGCAAGATTTCAACTGGCATCATAGCCAGCAGTCATCCAAATGAATAATTAGAAAATAAACCTATGAGACTGAGCTATTACCTATTATCCATTCTAAAGGAGCAGATAATCTCTCAGTTGGATGACTTTGCACCATGTGCTTGAATCACCCTGAAACATGAACCAGAGCCCATCATGCAGCAGAAAAAGGATGGAAGTAAAAACAATATTCATAAAATTAGGCTACCATTGTCTGATTGTCACTTCGACCGGATGGCAGTAGAACTAAGCATCCCATATCACTGTTGGAGATAGCTACAGTCTCTGAATTGGGTGCCTCATATCTGCACTGCTTCCTTCTGATCAAAAAGCCCATCAAATGATTTAGAAAAGTTGTCTCTGGAACCATGTGAACTTTTACTCGGTAGCTTTCTCTTCAAAAGCTTCTTATCTCTAATTGCATCATACAAGAGTTCATATGCATAGTAAGTAATATGGCCCTTCTTCAATAAGTCTTCTACAACAATCTTAGGAGCTGCTACAAACTTTTTATCGGCCTCAAAAATTGTGTTCACAATATCAGGAACGACACCTTTTTGTACCATAAGGAAGATAACATCAACTGCTTCCCGAAGTCTATGCTTCAAGCACAGACAATTTAAAACTCGTCCAAAGGTTTTAACTGCTGGAATGAATCCACTCTTGACCTCCTCATGGAGAAGAGAAAATCCAGAATCAGTGTCATCAATTTTGCAAAAACCATCTATCATACACTGATAAGTGAAGTTATCTGGGTGGCAGTCTCTGTCACTCATCTCTCGGAATAGCTTTTCAGCCATGCCCATATTTAAATTCTTGCAGAATGCATTTATAACAATATTGTATGTTGCAGTTGTATGGGATATACTATATTGCTCTATCATTCTCCTGAACAGCTCATAGGCTCCATCCAAGTCCCCATCTTCACAGAATCCATTAAGTAATGTCCCAAAACTCACAACATCAGGACACACACCAGCGTTTTCCATTTCTTGAAGCATTTCCAAAGCTCCAGTGAGATTTCTAGACTTGCACAAGCTTTCAATAACAATGTTGAATGTGATAATGTTAGCAACACAACCCTTCTCCTTCATTGACTTGAATAATTCCATCACATTGTCGGGACTTGAAGTTTTACAGAGGCAATCCAACAGCGTGTTGTAAGTGATTACATCAGGAGTAACGCAATGCTCCCACATGGTATTTACAATCTCAAGTGCATCAGCCATCTTTAACTGTTTGCAGTAACCATCTATAATAGTGTTGAAGGTAAAAATGTCAGGAAGAAACCCTTTGGAGATTGCATCATTCATGATATTCATGGCGTCCGATACACATCCCATTTTGCACAACCCATTTATAATCAAATTATAAGTCCATATATCAGGCTTGCAGCCTTTCTCTGGCATTTCATTCATAAGATGCAATGCTTCCAGAATCATCCCCTGTTGAGACAACCCCTTGATTAATGTATTGTACAGAATTATACTGGGCTTTATAACTTTTCGCCTGGCTTCATCAAATACAGCAATGGCCCTGTCGGTGTCACCATCACCACATAGTCCATAAATGAGAGAGCAATAAGTAAACTCATCAGGCATGAATCCTCTATGAACTGCATCTTTGAGAATTTTGTCAGCTTTTGGTACCATGCCCATTTTGCAAAATCCATCAATGAGAGTATTGTAGGTGAAAATATCAGGCTCAAACCCAGTATTCACCATTTTATGCAAATAGGACTCAGCTTTTAAAACCTTTGAGTTCTTACACAAGCCAGAGATAAGGGTGTTGAATGTAACAACATCAGGAGCTAAACCTTCTCTTGTCACACTATCTAACTTTCTCTCAGCCTCATCAAGCAAGCCCCTTTTACAAAGGCCTTGAATAACAATATTAACCGTAAAAAGATTGGGGGATACACCCCTCTTGAGCACCTTATTGAGAAGCCTTTCACTATGTCGAATATCCCCCTTCTTACAAAGTATGTGCATGAGCTTATTAAATGTTTCAACATTGGGAATAATTCCAAGCTGAAGCATCTCATCAAACAATTCATACGCCTCAAACTGATAACTTGATTCGTAAAATCCACCAATTACAGTACAGTAAGAAACAGCATTAACATAACAACCTTGTCCAGGCATATTTCTTAGAAGCCTTAAAGCCACTTCAGGCCTATTTGTCCTACAAAACGACTTCATCCTAATCGTAAACGTATAAACATCAGGTTCAACCCCTGTATCTCTCATTCGCATATACACTTTATGGGCCTGATTAAAATACCCATACTCAACCAAGATATTCATAATGGCATTATACGACAGAACCGAGGGCTCACAGTTGTAAAAATCCATCCTCTCAAACACATTAACAGCCTCTTGGATCAACCCCTTTTTACCATAATTTCTAATGGCACTAACATAAGCCCCTTCCATTAGATGGTTATCGACATTCGCTCTCATATCTGCCATCACACCTTCCATGGCCTCAAATTTTCCATGATTACCAAGCTTTTCAATGATGCATTTATAAGTTACCAAATTATGCTTAAAACCATCTTCTTTTCTCACAGAATTGAACATCTCCAGTGCCCTCAAGGGGTCTTTTTGATGCCTTACAACAGCCACTACATGTTTAGGAAGTATAGAAGAACTCATTAGTCTTCCCAAACTAAACTAACACTAATCAACTTTTCCATGAAAACCCATCTCAAATTTGATCTGTTTGATCTTGTTTCGTACTTCTTGATAACCCTCATGTCATAAAGTTTGCAACTTTAGCATATTGCAACCTTGGATAAAACAACAAAAGAACAATTTTTTAATTTATAATGCACCACATATCAAGACTGATATGAAATTACCTGACACTTGAGAGAAAGTAACATTACTCGAATAGCTCGATTATGCTGGAGGAAGGAGGAACCAGAACTAATTGAAGAAACAAAGGGGAAGAACTAGGGCTTTGAATTAGGGGGTTGTACAGATGAGGATTTTGTACCGTGCATAGAGGTCTATTGGTTTAAACTACAAACGGCAGGCCAGTGGCAAGTCAGCAGTCAACACCTGTCTCCCTTTTTTATTTTTTTCCCCCCACATGAGCTACTCCATTTTTTTTTGTTTTCTATTTTTCTCTAATTTCCTTAATAGACATTAATTTGAGTTTCGACTTAATTACAAATATTACAACAAATTGAGTAAAATTATTCACCTTATAATATAGTATTTTGTTTTGTGATACTTTAGTTAATTTAATATTTCTAAAACTAGTCTACAGATTCTTATTCATTTGTTGGATTTACAATATTATAGAGTAGAAAACTTTTAATTAAAATGTAATACGAAGATTGTACAAAATGAATTGATAGGTAACCAAAACAGCTTAGTATGACTTTGAAAGATAAACTCAATTTATCAATTTACCTCATGTCAATTACCTCTTAATATATTTGAAACTAAAGCGATTTCTATTAAATTTTGGCTTTTGAGTGCTAAATTTTATCAGTATACAAAATTTAGTGAAGAATTTATCTCTAATACTAAGCTCATTTTCCTTATTATGATTTTAACATACAATGATTGATTTATTGTTATGGGAGACTTTTATTTTTCAAAAATAACAATACGAATAAACATTTGAATTTTATTAGTGCAGACTTAATTTAATAGCTATTCTATAGCAAATATTTAATTTACTTAGACATGAAAATAAAAAAAAATTATTCAAAAACCAGAATGATTCCTAAAGTAAAGTAAGGAGCTCAAATAGCCTCAAAAAAATACAAAAATATTTAATAATTATATTGACAAACTAATTCTCTTTCCTTTCCAATTATTCTCAACATAACACACACAAAAATTGTGGAAAAGCATTTTCCTTTTTTTTTTCTTTTGTAGCATTATTACACCTTCATGTTCCACTCCTTTTTTTTTTATTTATTTTAACACACGAATTGTTGGCTAATCCGAAATCCTTCTTGCGTGCGGATTACCGGATTACGACCTTCCTTTTTCCTGTTTCTTTTCTTTTCTTTTTTCCCTTTTAATTTGTGAAGGAGTCAATTTCAATTACTGCTACAGTGCTACCCTTCCACTGCAGGAAGACTGAAAGAGGCAGAGTATTGAACAAAGCAAGCATACGCCGTAGTATAGAGTAGTATCGTATTAGCATCAGAATGGAAACGGCAGGGCAGTGGCTAGAGAAGGCATTGCTGGAGCTATGCAAGAAGATTGAAACGGGTCTTGATTTGGATGCTGAAATCATATCTGGGCTTGTTTCCTATTGTGAGATGGCCCCCCCTCTTGATGCTAAAGAGTATCTTGATGTATGTACTTTGCTTCTTTTCTTCTCCTCTCTACGAATTCTACGAATTTAGTTTCATATGCGAATTTTATCATCTGGGATTTCTTTTTTCTTTGCAAATTAGTTGGTTATATATGCAAAAAGGTCACATCTTTGGAGGAGGGAGGGGGGAGGTCTTCTTGCTTTTGTGTTTTTGGTTTAGATTTTTGAAGTTGGCTTCATATTTTTTTTGGGGTGTTGTTTTCCTGGAGATTTTATATGCAATTATACGTTATTGGTGGTGCTTCAAAGCTTTAATCTTTTGTTGTTAGATATTGGCAGTTTGGGAGTTTGGTATAGGACCACAATTTTGGCTATTAGGGTGAAAACTTCTCTTCGCTAACTACATAGGATGTTCTTTGTGCTACTGAGTTAGCATGGTTAAAAGAGTTAGGTTGTTCAATCATGCCATGCATTCTGATTCCGTTTTATGATAACATGTTTATGCTAGTCTTGAATTCAGTAGCACACATTGGGAAAAGAAAAGGCAAAACACCAGTTTTTGATGTCACTGATTAGTCTTTCAGGCCTTAACCCCAATACGGGTGCATTTTATGATCTGACTTTTGGATAATTTTATTCTCTGGGGTCAAGTTATGCTATGGTAAACTAGGATATAGTTTCACTGTATGAAACTTGGACTTTGAATAAAAGCCTTCTGGATGCAACTTAAAGACTTTAGAAATTTGCACCCACAGCTTGCTGAAGCATGATATTTTATTACGCCTTTTTGAAGTAGTGATCACACAGATACTGTACCTATTAAGAAATAGACGTGCGATTAACTGTTTAATTCAATTAAGCCTCCACTACTGGCCATTCTAGGTTAGTGTTTCTTGGATTTCTTTCAGGTTCGTTGTTGGTCCTAATTAGCTTCCCACTTAAGTTGTCAATGTGCCAATCTACCCTGAGAGAATTTGTGCACGTGTAAATTGTCTGAGATGTTCGTGCTTGCAAATCCAAAATCAAGTGTGCCACTGCTGTTGTCACTGCTGACTGTTTGTTATTCTTCTCTTGTGCAGAATATCATAGGCCAGGAAGCTGGCAAAAATGTGATTGGAGAGTATTTACAGCGGAGAGGTTATTCTGAGCCACAGAATGTGAATAAGCCTACTCAAAATACTTCAACTTCCAACTTACAAGCATATGTCAAACCACGTACTAATGATGGCTTGGTCATTGGAGCTAAAAAACCACAGAAAGCATCGAAAGATGTTGCAGCCTCATCTAATCGGAAAAATCGAACCTCAACTGGGACATCAGAGTCACAGAATGTGAATAAAGGAACCACAGGCAATTCTAAGAAGAAAAAGTCTGGAAAGGTTGTATCCCTGGCTGAGGCTTCAAAAGGATCAATTGTGTATCAGAAAGGGAAGCCATGTTCTTGCCAAGCTCGTCAGCACAGGCTCATCAGCAATTGTTTATCTTGTGGGAAAATAGTTTGTGAACAAGAAGGTGAGGGACCATGCAACTTTTGTGGTGCCCTTGTGCTGAGGGAAGGAAGCTCCTATGCTGGTCTGCATGAAGGTGCAGTTCCCCTCTCAGAGGCTGAGGCAGCTGCTGAAGCTTATGCAAAGAGGCTTGTTGAGTATGACCGAAACGCTGCTGCACGTACAACAGTTATAGATGACCAAAGTGACTATTATGAGATTGAGGGGAATAGCTGGCTGTCACAGGAGGTAAGTATAGTTTAGGTTGTATCTGTCTATTTGTTGCTGAGGTTTCTCTAATTTTTTCTTTTTTCCCTATTTCCCCATACAGGAGAAAGAACTGTTGAGGAAGAAAAGAGAAGAGATAGAGGAGGCTGAACGTGCCCAGCGTAATAAAGTCATTATGACGTTTGATCTGGTTGGTCGGAAGGTTAGTACTGTCAACTTTTACATCTTCTTTCAGTTCTACAGTTCCTTCCAGCAAGGGAAATCATTGAAACATTATTGCACTTTAGATTATAATGTGACTTATTTCACAAGCATCATTGGATGCCATGAAAATCTTCCCTTGATCCAACTTACAATGTGACAGTACCATCTTATGGGCATCTTCGTTGTGCTATTGTCAAATTACTTCTACTTACTTTCGGATCTCTATATAAGTTGCTGGTTTTGTTCGCTTTGTGGCTATGCTTTTTGTTCCTGCTATACTTTCTCCAGGTGCTGATGAACGAAGATGAAGCCTCTGAAGAGTTGCAAAACAGACTTCTTCTACGGCCATCAGAGGAGAGAGAATCGGCCCGCATCAAACCAAACCCTACTCTTAAAATTCAACCTGTTTTTGTGGATCCAGGGCCTAGGAAATCCGTTAAAGAGAATTTGAACAAATGCCTGAATAATGGTTTGTGCTTGGAGATAAGTGGGAGGGTACAACATGATAATAATGATAGCCTGGGGACTTTCTCAAATGGACAAGTACTTGCTTGAACCATGTATAAGTAGGTGTTTCTTACTGCATATAATGATCATGGCCTTCTGAATTTTATAGGAAATGATTCATGTTTCAGCTGAGTTCTTGTTGCGAAGGAGTCTCAATTTTGTGTAACGCATGATTCCATTTGATTCTTGGAATTGTGCAATCAGTTTCTGTGGCTCCTCTACATTGTAACTTCTAGAGAATCCAACAACCTGCGTTTCCTTTGAGTTGATCGCATGATACATATAGTTTTTGAGGAAAATTTATGGCTGTAAATTGATCTGATCGGATTATTGTCATGTCATATTCTTTTCTCTCAACAGCATACAAATCAATGAACGTCAAAACTTCTCTTTTTCAGATACCGGTAGTGGGACGAGGAGTCAAAGTTTTTTTTTATTCTTTTCTTTTTAAACATCAAAAGTGGAATTTTTTCTAAAATAGGTAGTAGCAGTCGAAGTCTTCTTTCTTTAAACATCAATAGTGAGATTCAAACGTATATACGATAATATTCGTATTTTGAACGCATGATAAATGTACATGTTTTTCAAATGTATGACAAATATTCATATTAGAGGTGCTAACAAGTTGAATCAATAAGTTAAGTCTTAATTTAGATTTATGAAGTTTGAACTCGAGTTTTAAAAAATAAAAATAAAAAATTATTTTTAAAAAATAAATAAAATAATAATTTTTCGTAATAAATAATAAAATATTAAGAATATATATGTAATTTTATTATTAAAATAAAAAATAATATATGTGTGTGTGTGTGTATATATATATATATATATAATCGAGTTTGAGTCGACTTGCGAGTTAACGAGTTTAGTATTTTTTATTTGGAGTTCGAACTCGAATTTAATTTGGTCAGCTCGACTTTTACTCAAATTTGATGTTGACCGAACTCGAGTCGAACTCGGATAGCGAGTGGCTCGATTCACTTGCAACCCTAACCCGTATGTCAAACATATGACAAATGTACGTGCTTTGAACTAATGTGTGTAGCGAATACTAAATGCCTTTACTGATAACAATGTGGGAAAAAGAAAGGGAAAAAAGGATAAAGAATTATATTTAGACCACCCAAAAAGGAAAAATTTTTTTAAAAAATCCATAATGCAGGAAAATTTGAAATTGTAACCAGCTATATAATGGGCGTCAAGCCCTCCTTGAGACAAAAGGAAATACACTAGTTGTGAATTATTAGCTCGCGCATCAAAAATTTTAGCTGGGCTTTTCTGCAATCTAGGCTTTGTTTGGATTGCCGTTTTTCGTCAGAAAATTACGTCGTTTTCCGTGATCACATTTTCCTATTACCTTTTTTCCTTACATACATCAAATCGCTACAATAATTTTTCCATGAAAAATCATGAAAAATGCAATCCAAACACAACCTTAACTCAACAAAAAATTACCAAAAATAATAATAATAAAAGATGGCAATTTTCTTGGATCCATAAGTATATAAACTCGATTGCTTGGGCGGCAATTTTCTTCTCTCAAGTCTCCATCGCCACCCGGTCACCATCTTCTTTTCTTCCTTTATTCAGCACCGTTTTTCCTTAAACTACGCGACAAATTTACATATGCCGGCGATTCTCAAGAATTTGGACGGTAATTCCCTCCTCCTTTTGCGGTTTTTCTATTCTTTCCTCCTTTTTTTTTGTTGTAGGAGTAATATTTATAATTTGTGGTGGTGGTCAGGGCGCGTTGCTCTGCCTATACTGGCCCTGGCAGGGTGTGGAGTTGCCATAGGAGTGGCAATCGAGTGTTCTCAAGTTCTACGGGGAAAAACAATTGCTTTTTTGGACAAGCATAGAAAAGATTTTCCTCTCAAGGTATTTTAGATACTCTGGAAATATATTTTTTATATATAATTGGAATGTCCATAACCAACATTAGACATTTTCTATTATGCATGAGTGATGCTGCTGGCTATGGTTGGCAAAGGGGGTGAGAGCCATTGCCAATGTAACAGTTAGAAACAGTTTAAACATTATTTAACAAATTGTGGCGTTGCTTGTTCAAATTGTGGTATTGTTTTGTGCAGTCATACATGACATTAAAAACTATGTACATAATTTTATTTGAACTATAGACTTTTTAAAATTCAAAGTTTGGCCATTTTGACCCATAACCCCTAGGAGCAACCGTTTCTACCCCTTTTGGTTGTTTTCACTCTCAATGTGATACTCAGTAGGTAACAATGATACCGCTGGTGATAGTGATGTACAAATTGTTTTATACAGTGTACAGGCCCAACCAAGATTGACCACCCAAAAAAATAAAATAAAATAAAATGAAGAAGCTCGTGAATGTGTCAACTTTTTTCATATGGTGTGTGGTTCCCACCAAGTAGTTTTTAGAAATCAATCTTTGTGAGTAAAGGCTAATATGTAGTCTTCATAATGAGCAAACCTATGCCTTCTTGTACGGGGCGCAAAACAATCCTAACTTGTGAATATTGCGCCCAAAATGGCTAATCAAACTTTTATCATGTTTTCTTGTCTTTGTTTTCTGGGGCACATGATTTCTTGTATTATGCTATAGTATGACATGTTAAGTTGTTATGGAAGTGCGTTCTATTTACCATGTTAACTCTTTCATCTAGTGGAAGTAAGGCTATTAGTGAGTTAATTTGCTTTTTATTTTGCTTGGTTTCTGTTTAGGTTACCCATGGTTTATAAAACAAGGATAGAATCAATCAACTGCCTGATGATTTTTCCTGTAATGCTACCGTAAGTCATGCTAAGTTACTATGGAAGTGTATTCTCTTTACAGTGTTTACTCTTTCATCTAGTGGAAGTAATATAATGTTGACTTTCTTTTCTTTTTGACATATCCTTTGTATTCTGCTTGTTTTTTAATTAGGTTGCTTCTGGTTTCAGTTACGAGGATAGAATCAGTCAACTGCCTGATCATCTTCTGTCAGATATACTCTTGCGTTTAGACTTGATAGAAGCTGTTAGGACAAGAATTTTGTCGAAAAGATGGAAAGATATTTGCAAACTTATGTCTAAACTAAACTTTGATTGCTGTAAGATGTTTGGAGAGATTGAAGATCATGGTAACTACAGCTTTAAACATAAGGGTAGGTTCTTGAAAGCAGTTGATCAATCTTTACGTCTTTATTCAGGTCAACATGTACCTTATTTCATTCTAACATGTTGTTTGGGGAAAGAATTTGCCAATGTTATCAGTAGATGGATGCAGTCTATTGCTGCATTAGGCGTAGAAGAACTTCTGATCAAGTTCTGCTCCCCTATTCATGTTGATAAAAATGGCAACGGTAGCTTGGTCAAACATTATCCCTTCCCTTTTGAGCTTTTCTTTGAAGCAGCTTCATTGAAAAACTTGCATTTATTCGCCTGCGTCCTACGACCAAGTTTTAAAGGCCAATTCAAATCCCTTCAGTTTCTGACTCTGTGTATGGTCCCCTTGGATGATGGACAATTGCCAAGCATTTTTTCTTCTTGTCCGAACCTCTAGGGGTTGAGAGTGTTGCATTGTAAACTTCCTTCTAGGATGGATATTATTGGTGTACATCTCCGGTTGAAGTTTTTGTTCATTGAATCATGTCATGGCGTGAAAGAAATAGATATCAGTGCCGGAAATCTCACCTTTTTCTATTGTTATACTGATGAAGTGATAAAACATTCACTTCGTTTTGTTCCCGAACTGGAAAACTTGAGTCTCAGCTGCAACGGTAGTGGTACAGTGCCTCATTTGTTCAGTGAAGTTGCAAAAGATTGTACTCAGCTAAAACAGTTACTTTTCCAGACTAAAACGGATGAGGTTTGTAAGGTACCATGTCCATTGTTTTGCTGCCACATATTTCCGTTTTCTGGTTCTGATAATTATGCTTTTTGTTTCTGTTGATTCAGCTAGAGTGCATACCTCTCAAGATGGATATGTTCAGCAACCTCAAGATACTATACTTGTTGATAATGTTCGACTCTAATAACTGGATGACCAACTCTAAAGTTGATCTACTTAATCTCACCCCTATTTTGGATGCCTGTCCGTTGCTAGAGCAATTTCGTCTCTTGGTGAGCTTTTTGCATCTTTTTCTTCTTTGGCAGATTGGGGGTATTTATTTATCTATTTATTCTTGGTTAATAGCCTTTTTTTTTTCAAAAACGTTAGATAATTTCATTGATATATTGTAAACTATACAATTGTTGAGCAAAGGCCCAAATAGACTTTACAAGTGCATCTTGGCACTAAGAGTGTAGCCACTCTTCATCAAAAGAAATGCTTAATGCATGCATACTAACTAAATCAACCCTTTCCTCTGTTAAGTTAGTGGACAAAACGAATGAGCATTCTGTAAACATTGAGCACAAATTTCTGATGTCCTCCAAGTGAGAGTGCATTGCCATGTCTTTGGAGTTACTGGTTTCGATCATTTTCAGCAACTGTTTCTGCTTAATTTTGATCGGAATCTTCTTCCATTCCTTGTCTCTTGCCTTACATAAAGCTAATTTAACAGCCACTGCTTGGTTCCTGAGTTTGTTACCATCAGTAGCTTCTTTGAGTGCCCACTGAGCAAGAATTTGTTTGTTATCATCCTCTGCTACTATTCCAATTCCCATGTCCCAACCTCCCATCCTCTGCTGTACTGCAATAGTTAGATGAATGGTGTCGGCACCCTCCTTCCTCTGTACCTATAGTTCACCTGCTCTTGGTGTTTCCAGCATGCTCATCCTTTTCTCTTGATCCTTAGCTTCTTTGGATTCCATCCATTCATTCTGTGCTTTCTGTACTATCTTCAATGGATGTTGCTGCACATTGTTGAACATTCTGTCATTTCTTGCTTTCCAAATCTGTCACAGGATATTAGCTGTTAAGGCTATGTGTTCCATACCCTCACTTCTGCACCTGGCTTCTGTTAGTGAGCTCCACCACTTCTTAAAGTCTCCTCTCTGATCTTCAATTCCATCCCAATGTAATGGAGCTAGATGCCATGTTTCTTTAGCAATCCTGCATTGGAAGAATAGGTGTTCAACAGTCTCAATAACCTTTTGTGAACATTGCCAATAGTTAGTTTCCTCTGACTTCTTGCATGTTTAATCGAATTGAGGGTGCTAGTGGACCTTAACATTGCACCAACATACCTGTCAAAGTACCAATTCTCTTAGTTGCCAAAGTACCTATGTGCGAACGAATTAAATATAGTTAATAATTGGTGCAAAGGAAGATGGCATAAATCAATTCTTGTACTTCAATGATCTTCCGTGCAAAATCTCGCAACTAGTCACTTTAAGATTCAATGGCATTGGTATTTCTACTTTCTAGTGAATGATATAGTTCTTTTGGCTCTTTTATGCACCATCCACTTTTTCTGTTGTTACTGTTTCTGTGGTAAATGTACTATTTCTTGTTTTTGGCTTTTCTGGTTGTGGCCTTTCTGAAGGAGCTGTTATACAGAACTTGAGTGTCATGGCAAAATTATGTAATTAAACTTTAAGAGCCTTAGCATGTTCAACTCTTAGTTTTGGGTTTGAGATATCACAGCGTATCAAAGTGGTCATGACTTAAATTGCTGTAACCTTGTTTATCTGGATATGGAAAGGAGCTGTAACCCTGTTTGTTTTCTACATTCTAGACTTTGTAATACTAAACGGTTGAAGGGGCAACCTGAGCGAACAACATAGCCTTTGTGCCCTGTTTCTGTTGGACGCAGTTCATAAACTTGTCCATAGCTAGCATTTCACTGCCATGTTACATTTGAAAGGGCACAAAACTGGATAGGTTTCTTGCAAAGTATTGCCTGTTAAATGTCATAATTGCTTTAGTTACTGCATTGAAATATCTGTAACAAAATGTGATTAGAGTTCTTGCTTATGGTTGCAGGCCAGATGCCCGGGTCGTAATGCAAAAAGAGGAGGGGCATGGCCTCCTAGGCATCATGCTCACCTAAAAGAAATGGAATTTGATGGATTTCGCGGAACGATGAATGAGATTGCATTTGCTTCTTTTTTGCTACGAAGTGCTTCAGAGCTGGAGCGGCTGTGCATCCGCTCATCATACAGTACTTATTTTGCAGATTTCACATGGACAGAACATCCAGATTTGAGATTTACCCTGAGGAACGCCAGGAGATATACAAACAACTAATGGGGCAAGCCCTGTCTAGCAAAGTGAATGTGATTTTCTCCTAACCTGTGGATCCGGAACCAGGAGTTCTGAGTTGGTTTCTGTATATTCTACCAAGTGCCTTTTTGCTTGGATCTCTTAACATTTGGTTACACAAGAGGAGCTACCTCCTAAATCCTAACTCCCAATTTCTGCTTTTGCTTCATCCAGGGACCTTCAGTTAATTCAGGGGACGTTCATTTTGTAACTGAACTCTTTAACTTCAGCTTTTTGTCTCTTGTTCTTGATTTTTGCACCTTGAATAGATAGATGAGTTATCACATATCGGTCGAAACCAAACCTTGTGTGCAAAATCCATCATCACTGCCTGCTGCACGACTAATTGACAAGCCACTGTTCTAAAGGCTCGAGTGTGTGTTTGTGTGTGTGTGTTTTTTTTTTTCTTTTTAACTAAAAAGATCATCTTATAATTAGATTACTCTAATAACCTACTAGTTTGGAAGTATAAGATACTGTCGCATGGACTAATACATATACGACGTACGAATGGACCACTTTCTCATAAAAGATCATTTTTAAATCCCGCTGATGACGTGAAAATTATATTGATAGCGATTTGTGAGAATTTTGTGAGAGTATGTCTTGATCCGTAGTAATTACTAAAATTTTATCTATTAAAATAAAAAATGTATAGATGACTCTATGATGGCGATTTGTAAGAACTCTTTGAGAGTATATTTTGATCCATAGTGATGATTGAAGTCGAATCTATCCGAACTTTTATCTATTAAAATAAAAAATATATAGATGACATTGAACACGAGTTTTTTTCCTCATTTTTTTAATTCTGTACTCCAGATTCCAGAATGGAGTTTCTCTGCTTCAAACTACCGTATTTAAAGATGAAAAAGACTTAAAAAAAAAATTCCTATAGTGGTTGAAATTATGACGCAACAAAAATGCATCTATTAGGGATAATGTATATCATTGTAACAGAGTTTGTTATCAGTTTGAATTGGTAACTAGATATCTAGCTGATTAGGCTTTATCCTTAGCTGTATTTGTATTCAAATAGGATCAGCAGCTATCGGTAGCGAGATCCTCGGTTTGGGCTGTACGTATATATCTGGACGAATGCGTAAGAAACGGGGGAGGAAAACTTCTTCCGCTGAAACCTTTTCATGGTATCAGAGCGAGGTTTCTTCTGTCAACTGAAAAAACATGGAGGGAGATGGAAAGAAAATAGTGTCGCCATACACCTTGTATGCCAATGATAATCCTGGAAATATAATCACCCAGGTACAGTTGAAGGAGGATAATTATGATGAATGGGCTAGAGCAATCCGAACTGCTCTCAGAGCCAAGAAGAAATTCGGATTCATTGATGGAACCATAGCACAGCCAGATGAAGATTCCGATGAATTAGAAGACTGGTGGACAGTGAATTCCATGCTTATATCGTGGATGATGAATACGATTGAGCCAACGGTGCGATCTACTTTGACACACAGGGAGATTGCAAAGAACTTGTGGGAAGACATTAAAGAATGTTTCTCAGTGACTGATGGTGCACGAGTGCAGCAACTGAAGACAGAATTAGCAAATTGCAAATAGCAAGGACTCTCCCTTATGAGTTACTATGCTAAATTGAAGCGACTGTGGGAAGAACTGGCGAATTATGATGCAATCTCTACGTGCAAGTGTGGGGGTTGTACGTGTAATGTGGCAACTGAAATAACAAAGAAACGAGAAGAAGAAAAACTTCATCAATTTCTGATGGGGTTAGACGATGCATATAGAACAGTGAGATCAAACATTTTGAGCACAACTCCATTGCTTGGTGTGAGCAAGGCATATTCCTTGATGTGCCAAGAAGAAAGGGTTCGAAATATCTCCAGGGAAAAAGAAATTAACAACGAAGCGGCTAGCTTTGTGGTTCAGGCCAAAACAGGAGTCAAGGATAGAAGTGCCGTTTGTAAATACTGTAATCGCGAAGGGCACAATGCTGAGGGATGTTTTCAGCTGATTGGATATCCCGATTGGTGGGGTGATCGACCTAAAATGTCTGGTTCGGGTCGAGGAAGACAGACTGGAGGAAGAGGATGTGGCAAGATGTCAGGAAGAGGACGAAATGGGGCACGAGTTAATGCAGCTCAAGTAATTGAAGAATCTGCTGCTACAACAGAGGATTTTGCTACTCCTAAAGGACTGACAAATGAACAATGGGCAGCGGTTGTGAGTTTGTTGAACGCTTGCAACTCAGAAACAGGAAGTAATGAGAAGATGACTGGTAAGGAAAACTTTATCTGGATAATTGATTCTGGCGCTACACAACATATGACAGGAAATTCGAGCTGTCTATCTAGCTTGAACCAGATATTAGGCTATCCCATTGGCTTGCCTAATGGAGAACAGGTGCTGGCATTGCAAAAAGGGTCCATTCGGATGGGACAAAATATTCAATTAGACAATGTTCTTCATGCTCCGGGATTACATTGCAATTTAATCTCAGTATCACAATTGGTTGATGACTCAAAATGTAATGTGTTGTTCACTGATAAGCTTTGTTTGATACAGGACCACACTTCGAGGGTGGTGATTGGAGTGGGTGAACGATGCAAGGGGCTTTATTACTTCAAGAAGGAGACGCCAGTCCAAGCACTTCAAACTCGGATGTTGGATTCATGTGATCTTTGGCATCGGAGAATGGGGCACCCGTCTTCAAAGGTCGTAGGTTTAATTTCTGGGGTTAAGATTCAATTAGGTTCAAATGAAACTTGTGATGCTTGTTTTAAAGCTAAGCAAACGAGAGAAGTATTTTGTTCTAGTGATAGTAGAGCTAGTGAAACATTTGAATTGATTCATTGTGACTTGTGGGGACCATATCGAGTCTCGAGTTCTTGTAATGCATCTTATTTTCTTGCGATTGTTGATGATTTTTCGAGATGTGTGTGGATATATTTGATGATAGATAAAACTGAAGTTGTACATCTTTTGCCAAATTTTGTTGCTATGGTTCAACGACAATTTGTTAAGAATGTTAAGATAGTTCGTAATGATAATGGCAGTGAGTTCGTCAGTTTGAAGGGATATTTCTCTGCTAAAGGGATAATCCATCAAACTTCATGTGTGGGTACGCCCCAACAGAACGGACGAGTGGAAAGAAAGCATCGCCATATACTGAATGTGGCTCGAGCTTTACGATTTCAAGCCAACTTACCAATCAGATTTTGGGGAGAATGTGTGTTAACTGCTGGATATCTGATTAATCGTACCCCTTCTCAATTACTAGGAGGAAAAACACCTTATGAAATGCTGTATGGTCACTTGCCTGATTATCGGTCCATTCGTACATTTGGCTGCTTGTGTTATGCACAGAGTTTGAATCGTACGAAGGATAAATTTGCTCCTCGAAGCCGGAAGTGTATTTTTGTGGGTTATCCGTTTGGCCAGAAGGGTTGGCGGTTGTATGATTTAGAAACAAGAAAGTATTTTGTGTTTCGGGATGTTGTATTTTGTGAAGATGAGTTTCCATGTGCAGTTGACCACACACCTGATCATGTTCGCACCTGTACGGATAATTCCATAGATGATTACCTTGAAGAAGGGGTAGTAGGTCCGACAAGAGACAAGGAAAAGGAGCAGCCTGCTCATGTTGAAGAAGAGGTAGTAGGTCCGACAAGAGACAAGGAAAAGGAGCAGCCTGCTCATGTTCGTGAAACTCATGAGCGTTTAGATTGTGTGCCGAATGACGATGCCAACGTAAGGCAGGGAGGTGTAACAATTGAACCTCGAATGGAAAACGTAGAGACAGTAGAAGGTGTGATAGCACTTGGTCGTGGCCTTCGTTCCAAGAAAGTCTCTACACGGCTGAAGGATTGTGTGACTTATACAGTTCAAAGTGCAAGCCCCTTTGCAAGTTCAGCCAATCCATCATCATTCTCAGGTACGTCTTATGACTTAGCTCAATATGTTGATTACACAAAGTTCTCACCAGGTCATCAAGCTTTCTTGGCAGCCATCACAACCATTTTTGAGCCAAGATTTTATCATCAAGCGGTAAAAGATGTCCGATGGAGAGAAGCTATGCAAAAGGAGATCGATGCACTCAAACAAAATGGCACATGGACTCTTGTTGACTTACCACTAGGGAAGAAAGCAATAGGAAGCAAATGGGTGTACAAAATTAAGTATAATTCTGATGGGACCATTGAACGATACAAGGCGCGATTGGTAATTCTTGGCAACAACCAGGTTGAAGGGATCGACTACAATGAAACCTTTGCACCAGTAGCAAAAATGGTTACGGTCCGCACATTTCTCTCTGTGGCAGCAGCTAAAGGATGGGGACTTCATCAAATGGATGTTCATAATGCCTTTCTCCATGGAGACTTAGCCGAAGAGGTTTACATGAAACTACCTCCTGGATTTCACACTGATCAACCCGGGAAGGTGTGTTGCTTGAGGAGGTCACTTTACGGTTTACGACAAGCACCGCGTTGTTGGTTTGCAAAATTGGCTGAAGCTCTAAAACGGTATGGTTTTCTTCAGTCACGGTCTGATTATTCCTTGTTTACTTTGATACGAGATGGGATCCAGTTGGCTGTGTTAGTGTACGTGGATGACCATATTATAGCTGGAAACAAAACGCATTTGATCAATGCATTCAAATCATACTTGCGCAAGTGTTTTCACATGAAGGATTTAGGTGTTTTGAAGTATTTTTTGGGCGTTGAAGTAGCTCGAAATGCTGACGGGATTTTCTTGTGTCAACGGAAATATAATTTAGATATCATTAATGAAGCAGGATTGTTGGGTGCTAAACCTTCGAAGTTTCCTATGGAGCAAAATCATTCTCTTGCTTTAGCCAAAGGTGATTTGCTGCAGGATCCTGATCAGTACCGAAGGCTGATAGGACGTTTGATTTACTTGAGCTTAACTCGGCCTGAGCTGTCCTATGGTGTGCATATTTTGGCACAATTTATGCACCAGCCACGGAAAGAGCATTGGGAGGCAGCCTTGCGCATAGTCTGATACTTGAAAGGTAGTCCAGGACAAGGCATTTTCCTCAAAGCTGATTGCAATCTTGAACTGAAAGCTTATTGCGATTCGGATTGGGGAGGTTGTCCATTAACTCGGAGATCACTTACAGGTTATTTCATCTTTCTTGGGACTTCTCCGATTTCATGAAAGACCAAGAAACAACATACGGTTTCTCGCTCTTCTGCTGAAGCAGAATATCGTTCCTTGGCTGCCACGGTCTGTGAATTGAAATGGCTAAAGGGTTTGTTATTGTCTTTGGGAGTGCATCATGATCAATCTGCTGGAGTCTTTTGTGATAGCCAAGCTGCAATGCATATAGCTGCCAATCCTGTCTTTCATGAACGCACCAAACACATCGAAGTTGATTGCCATTTTGTTCGCGATGAAATACAGAAAGGTATGATCAAAACGGTTTTTGTTCGCTGTCATGACCAGTTAGCAGACATTCTAACCAAAGCTTTGGGTCGAGATCAGTTTGAGTTTCTTCTTCGCAAATTGGGCGTTCGTGATCCTCACGCTCCAACTTGAGGGGGGGTATTAGGGATAATGTATATCATTGTAACAGAGTTTGTTATCAGTTTGAATTGGTAACTAGATATCTAGCTGATTAGGCTTTATCCTTAGCTGTATTTGTATTCAAATAGGATCAGCAGCTATCGGTAGCGAGATCCTCGATTTGGGCTGTACGTATATATCCTGGACGAATACGTAAGAAACGGGGGAGGAAAACTTCTTCCGCTGAAACCTTTTCAGCATCAGAACTAGTTAGTTACTTTCCTTCCTTCCTCGTCTGTCCACGCAAAATCAAGAAATCCCACGAAAGAATAATGCAACAAAATTATCACAAAAATTTCCATCCTCTTCTCCTCTCCCTCTTGAAATCCCCCATATATATAGCCTTTTATATGTACCTGTATAATACTGGCACCAATAAACGTCGAGAAGGAAGCAGAAAGAACAAAGAAGAAAGCTCTCCAACGGTCCCAACCCATTAAGCAAAGACAAGAAAAAGAACGAAAATACTGAAAAGAAGAAGATGAAGAACAGGAAGATTGAGCTGGCTGTCGTGGCTTCGTCGCCTTGGATGATTGGAGTTCAAGATCATCATTTTCCTCTACATCAGAAATGCCCTTTTTTTTTCTTATACTCGTTCTTTGTCTCGTCCTCCTCTCCGGCTCTTCTCCTCTCAACAGTTTCCACAAATGATCCTTCCCGGCCACCTCTGCTGTTGCTCTTGAACCAGTAAAATATTTCTTGTCCTTCCTTGCCTAACAAATACTTAGAATTATTATGTACATATATGTTGTTTGATTTGCACTGTCTTGGAAGCTTTAGGAGCTATTGAAATTTGATGCCCATTATTTTGACTACTGGTAACTTTCATAAGGATATCTTGTCCGCAAATTATTTTGAAATAGGAAACCAAAAAAAAAAGTGATCTTGAGTTTATCCAACACTTAGTCATGGTCCCATTCCTATTACCCAACTTTATTCTTGGAAATTTATGCTACTCAATCACGGTCTTGTTTTTGCTTTATGAATCACTCACTCGTGTTTCAACAACTATACTATTTAAATGTGGAAAATTATTATTTTTATTTGTACGATGATTCAACGTGGAAGAAGCAGAATTTTTTTATTGCTGCAATGCAGACTATGAATGATTTTGTTGCGTTCAGAATTTTTAGGGAGCACAAATTGAATCAAAGGAGGGTTCAGAAATTGACTTGTTTGCCTGCCCAATTTGCGATGATCCATTAGTTAGAAAAGGTCCTTCAGGATTTAACGTGTACGATCCAATGCCTCTTTTATACTAATGCTTTGGACACATTATCCGTTTTACGCAATGATAACTTTCAAAAGCTGAATATTTGCAGGCCTGCAATTTATAGATTTGGTTTTAAATGTTGGGCGTGTAACAAGACATATTCAAGCAAAAATATCTATCTTGATCTTACAGTTACTGTTTGACAAAAAAAAAAAAAAAGATCTTACAGTTACTGCTGGATCAAAGGATTACAATGAATTGAAACCAGCTGGAACTGAGCTATTTAGGTATGCATATGTTTACCATCTCTTCGAGTTGCTGGCTGAACTTTTCTAGAACATGCTTGCAGTCAGTGACGGAGCCAGGATTTTTTCCTTGGGGGGGCCAAAATTTTTTCGAACAAAATTACCTTAATATGTTATGTTTAAAATAATTTTCATTTATTTAAATATATGACATCTTAAAATATTAAATATTAACTTTAATTATAAAGGTATGTCTATTTCATAAATATATAACATAGTCATAACTAAAATTAAGACAAGAAATAACCTTTGATTAAATATCTTATAATATCACAAACCACCTAAGTTGCACATTATGAGAAGATGCTCCAATATGTCACTTGTACAAAAACAAATATATAACTATTTTCAATTAAAAAAAGATAAAAGTTATGTTAGCATACCTTGAAACTTCATCCTCTTTTATTAAAAATAAATTGAGATTTACGTTCTTTTATAGAATTAAATTCATGTATAATTGAATCAATGCTAAATTTTCGAACAACTTCCTTTTTTTATGTACATTGTTGGGCAATCATTCAAGAAATTATCCATTATCTTGTTTTGGAGTTTTGTTTTGATTATCTTCATAATTGAAAATGTCCATTCTATAGACTATAGAATGGAGCCAGGATTTTTTCCTTTGGGGGGGGGGGAATTTTTCTGAACAAAATCATCTTAATATGTTATATTCAAAATAATTTTCATCTATTTAAATATATGACATCTTAAAATATCAAATATTAATTTTAATTATAAAGGTATGTCTATTTCATAAATATGCAGCATAGTCATAACAAAAATTAGGATAAGAAATAACCTTTAATTAAATATCTTATAAGATCACAAATTACCCAAATTGTACATTATGAGAAAATGCTCCAATATGTCACTTGTGCAAAAACAAAAATATAACTATTTTCAATTAATAAAAGATAAAAGTTATGTTAGCATACCTTGAATTTCAACCTCTTTTTTTAAAAGTAAACTGAGCTTTACGTTCTTTCATAGAACTAAATTCATCTATAATTGAATCAATACTAAATTTTTGAACAACTTCCCTTTTTTTTATGTACATTGTTAGATAATCATTCAAGAAATTATTTTTTATCTTGTTTTGGATATTTGTTTTGATTATATTCATAATTGAAAATGTCCGTTCTATAGTTGCAGTTGATATAGGAAGAGTGAGAACAAATGTAATCAATCTGTCAACAACAGAATAGACACTCAATTTCTTGTTTTCACAAAGCCTTCAAGTAATTATTTGTACATTTGTATATGAGTCAACAAGAGTATAGATCACTAATTTTAAATTTTTTATCAATTAGGTTAAGTTGTATATTTGTATATGGACCAATAAAGTAATTATTTTTGTTTTAGCCCATTGATAATTATGAATTGAGTCCTTTATTATAATATATAAAATTGGGTCAATTTACTATGGATTATCAAATTATATGTTTAATTTTTTGAATGTTAAATAATTAGCACAATAAAAAAATAAATAACTTTTTTTTGAAGAAAAAATTAAATCAAAGTTGGCTAATTCATATACACACACAGAGATATATATATAAACTGTCATAATATAAACTAAAATTGTAAAAAATTTGGGGGGGCCAACTTTGTCTTATACATATATTTACATATTATAAATTAAAATTTTCAAAACTTAGGGGGGGCCATGACCCCCCTCTACCCCCTTGGCTCCATCATTGCTTGCAGTCTACACTTTAGTGTCTTTTGTTGGTTTGGAAACTAACAACCCTTATTGATGCATTCGCCATTGTCCCTGTTTGGTGGCCACTTGCTTCGTCAAAAGATGAGAACATTCCTGTTGAAACTTAACATTGATTTATGAGTCATGTCTAATGTCGGTGTTCTCGCCTTCACCAGGAGTCCTCTTGTTTCCTTCTTGTATGAGAGAGGCTGGCGTAAAAATTTTAATCGTAGTGGCTTTCCTGGTCCTGACAAGGAGGTAAATTTCTTTGGTTGTTACTTTACAGATATTTCCCAAATAGGTAATGAGCTCTTTGGAGTTGATTCATTATAAGAAAGTATAGTCACAATTTTAGGAATCAATGTGGTGGTGGAGGTGGGAGGGGGGAGGGAATTAGGACCGCAAACGAATCGAGCTGATCACGAGCAGCTATAGTCTCAATGCGACTTGAACTCAGTCAACATCGAGTTCAAACTCAAAGATACTTAGCTCGTTAACTTGCGAATCGGATTGATTATATATTTTAAGAATAAATTTATATATATATCTCTAATATTTTATTATTTTTTAAGAAAAACTATTATTATATTTATTATTTTAAAAATAAACTAACAATTTTTTTTTTTTTTTTAAGCTCAACCTCAAACTCTGCCCGTGGAGAGCTCGTCGAGGTCGAGCTTGAGTTTAAACTTCATAAAACTAAGTTGAGTCTCGGTTCGATTAGGCCAAAACTAGACTTCACTCGATTCGACTCGATTCGTTTGCACCCAAATGCATATCCTATCCTATGAAGGAGAATTTACGTGCGTTCCGTTTTGTCGAAAGATAAACAGTTTTGTAAATCACTGGAGAGTTCAGTGAGGAAAAGTTTATTCCATTAAATGCACTTAATGCATTCTGGAAAATTCGTACTTACATTGAATTCTAATTGTGAATGACCTACAAGTATGATTGATGATATAGTTCTGAGGAAGCATTTTGCTTATGTGAAACACTGTTAGGATTATCCATCTTTCCCTTTCCGACCCATGTGACAAAGAAGGCATATTACCTTTTGGATCAAGTGTAAGAAAGCTTATGAAGCCAAAAAACGAAAAAGGGAAAATCATAAGAACATTGCAAACAAGTCCAGTGGCTTACAGGGCAAAAGCTCGTGTGTGCTGGGGCACTGTTATCACTATCAGTTGAAACCTTTTTGGATAGGGAGCACGAGAAACTTAGCATTTCAACCACAAACTGGAAGAGAACTAGCAAACACCATATCTATCCTTCTTCCTGCTGACTTGGAATCATGCGTCAGGGCACTATGACCAACATGTATATTGACAAAGAAATCATTTTTGTTAAATTGACTGTGCATTCTGACTTGTATACCATATACTAGGATGTTAAATTTTTTCTCCTAGCATTCTGGGTGGAAAGACCTTTCCATTCTGACCATTTCCGTGTACCAAACGAGGGATAAGTGTAACTATTAGTATTAATAACTATTGACTTATCCGTTCTTCTTTTTTTAAAGAGTAAATTAATTACCCTTAAGTGTAAAGAGAAACTATCATCTTATGTAAGAGTTATAATCATCAAAAACACATTAGGTATGGCAAATCTTTCCTAGTGCTTCAAGGTTTATGTGCAGTACGAATATTTAGTAGCAAAAACTAATAAAAGAAATGAAAAAAAAGAACTCAAAAATATAATCTTGAAATCATTAATTATTAACAAAATTTAACAAAAAGAAATTAACGTTCAACTTAGCAATTTACCAAAGAATAACTCTCGTTAAAAGTTCATAATTTAGAATTTAAACTTACTTCAACAAAAATTAGTTTTGGAGCAAGCACACTATCTGCCCAAAATGGCTCTATTTGGATTTGACTATTTTTCAAAAACATGTTTTTTTTAGATACAATGCTATAGTAATACATGAACAAAAATAACTCCAAAAATATCAATTCATACGAAAGTAGCTCACAAATTAAAAAATAAATAAATGATAATTCTACCACTTCTTCTTCTTCCACCACACACCACCACCCACCGCCACCATTTCCACCCACTGCCACTACTGCCACCATCCTCTCCCTCCTTTCTCCTCTCTCTCCCTCCTTCCTTCTCCCTCTTCATTCCTTCCCCTTCTTCCTCCTTCCCCTCTCCCTCCACTTTTAATCACGACCATAAGCTGGTTGTGACTAGATCTAAATCTAGTCGTGGTCCTCTAGTTGTGACCAATCATGGGGGGAGAGATGGTGCTGGTAGGGAAAAGGAATAAGAAGGAGGAGGAATGAGGCAAGGGGAGGAAGAGGGAGAAGAATGCATTATGAGGCCCACGGCGTATCCCCCGATTTGGTGTATTGGCTCGAGTTCTAAGTAGCTCAAGTCGGGACAGGTTTCAGGTCACAAAAAAAAAAAAAAAAAAAAGAGGAAGAGAGGAGGGAGGAGGGTATAGTGGTGGTGGTGAGTGGTGTACATTTTTTAAAAAATATCTAAAAAAGTTTTAAATTCTACCAAATACCCCAAAATGCATCTCAAAAATATCCCTCTCCCTCAAAAAAACACCCCCAAAAACACTCCCAAAAATACCCTAATACATCTACGATAAAAGTTTTTCAAATACAATAATGTTATAGTAAAATTTTGAAAAACAACCCCAAAAAATAACTAATCCATAAAGGGGACAGCTGCCTTTCCACACGTATTGTCTCTCGCATCTTGAAATAGCTGTCCCAGAAACCTTGAAGTCTAACTATGACCATGATGACTAAATTATAATTGATCATTTTTTCCCCGTCAAACTTTTATTAAAAGAGTCATGTTAAGAGCACAAACACCTGTAATCTACAAACTTAAGGTCACCTAATTTTGCAATACTACAAAAAAAACTCCATTAAAAATGCTAATTTATCTGTAACCCCAACATTACTTCATCTTCTGAATTCCTTTCTTCTCCCACTCCCCTCCTCTTTTCCTCTGATGTCTCTACCCTATCTTGTTGGTCTCTCTCCTCTTTCCTCCTTAACTAACCTAACATCTTTACTATTAATGACTAAAACTTATGCTGCCAACCAACCATGGCTGCAACCAGTAAAAATCGAGACACGATTTGCTTCCCTTTCCGGGTCGCCTCCTTTAAATTGTTAATGATTCAAAATTCAAACTTGCTGATATTCACCACAGCTAAAGCAATCAAGAGGCGAATTTCTTCTTTTTCTGAATTTGTATCTTTGCTGACTTCGGAGTTCATACCAAATAATAATCAAGACGTTCAAACATGTTTTCTAAACTTTTTCCAAGCATATGTCCCTTGCCATCAAAACCAAAGGATAATTGACAAAAGAAAGGAATCGGATGGAAAATCGAACTGAAGGAGGAAAGAAGGGCGCAACCAGGGAAGATCAGAGAGTAGAAATAGAATGCAGAGAGAGTATGGGGAGATTCTTTAACTCTCTAATATACCGTTTTTACCATCAGCCATTTTTCCCTCTTTTTATTTGGCTCTTTCTTTCCTTTTTTTTTTTTTGCCCTTCAAATCTTTATATTCATTTTTTTTTTTTAACAAACTCTTGAAATTACAAAATCGGCAAAAAAATTCAACATCACATTAAGGATACTCTAATTTTACACTAATAAAAAACTATATCTTACGGCTTTTTGACTTATATTGATTTTTACTCAAGCTTTTTAGTTGTCATCTTTTTTGTATTTTTTTGATGACTACTTACCCTTTTGGAACAAAAAGAAGATTTGGGTTATGCAAAATATACAAAAGGATAAAAAATAAGAAAATAAATATATATCAACAAAAGTCAAAAGCGTAAAAGGTAGCCTATTATTACTCTAGAATTAAAAATTTTTTTAACGTAATGTTGAATTTTAGCCAATTTTGTTCTTTTAAGAGTTTGTGAAAAGACAAAAGCAAAAATATAAAGATTTGTAGGAGAAAAAAATTAACACTACCATATACAAAGGGAATAAAGGAGGAAGAGAGAGTTTGATGTAAACATTTTATTGTCACTTTATGTACTTTCATTTTTACCCATATAAAAATTAATTTTACTTTAATTATTTAAATGTATGTCGTCAAGATAACTACCTATAAGCATTTCTTGATTTACTATTTAAACATATTTTTTTTCAATGTAACCACTCCTAAGCAATAACTACCAATATAGCAATAATCTAAAATATTAAAAAAAATTTAACAATAAAAATTTGTGTGTAAAATCCACTCTCTTTAAATATTATGCATTTCTTTATTGTACACATCATTTAGCCAAATCCTTCTAGTGGCTCTTGTACACGTTGAGGGCCCGGGTGACTTTTTGTTTGTTCGTTTATTTTATTAAGTGAGGTGTGTCTTTTGTTATGACCTGTAATAATTTAATGTTAATTGCAGGTTTTGGGTAATTATTAATCTAATCTACAACTAGTTTATTAAAATGATAGTAATCAAAAGAAAGAATATTTTAGAAGTACGAGAATCCCAGTTAACACCTGAGGTGCCTGAGGGAAACATCATCGTACGTTGCACCTTCTTGTCTTGACTGACTCTTGGGAGAGTTTTCAATCCAATACGACTCAGAAACTCTTCGCGTCCCCTCGCTTTCCTCTCTCTCTCTCTCTCAAGCATTTTTTTTTCATTTTTTCCTCCTGCTTTTTATGTGGCAGAAATGAATTTAGTGGTGGACAAAAGTTGTCATTCTGGGATGAAGCATTCATCATGTGTTGCTGAATGCTGATTCATTTGGCCCCATTTTGAATTTGCTGACTTTTGCTTTCTCTCGTTTAACTCTTGTAAGATTTCTTCTTCTTCTTTCTTTTTCTCCAATTTGTCCAAGTTATGTTCATTTCTTGTTCCTTTTCTTGTGTTTTTTTTTTCCTTTAAGGTAAATGCAGAAGATTAATTCTTGATGATTTTGTGATGCATTGGTCACAATTTTAAAGCAAATGGAGAAATGGGGTCCTTTCATTTTCCCTTTTCTTTGGCCTTATGGGATGAAAGTTTGTTAATTTTGAGGAATTATGATGGTTTACACAAAACTGTTTTGCATTGTTTTGGGTTGGAATTTCGAGATGTTGATGGCTTTTTGTGGTGAAGGTGCAACTTGTACTATTAGATTTTTTCATTAATCTCTGATTTGATGGGTGAATTGAATGCGGCAGGTTAAGATGAAACCATATAAAAATCGAAAAAGCAGAAGAAGAATGAATTTGATGAATTGGGAATCATGTGTTCTTGTTTTTGCTGCAAACTTCTGATCACGAATATTGTAGCTTGGTTAGTTTGCTATTACATCAATGTACTCATGAGCTTTTGCGTAAATGGCTTTCAAATGTGGGAGTTTAATATCATAGTTTGGTTGTAGGACAGAGCTAGTTTATGATTTTCTGTGTCGTTAGACAGCAATGAAGACGGGATAAAGGATTTGAATATTGAAGATGGTCGTTGATGAATATTTTGATTGTGCTGTTTCTATGTAGCTAGAATTTGGCTAGTTTTTGGGGATTCAGGTTTCCAGATTAACGAGTTTAGTTGTTTGATTTGTTTGTTTAGATGTACTCCAACTGATATGTATGGTCAGTGTACGAGGCTAGCAATGACATATTGGTGACTGAATTGATTTGTTCTTGTACCTTAACAGAAGATAATAAACCTCAACAGAAGATTATTATCCTCTGAACTACGAGTTTGTGCTTGGCTATATATTAAAACACCATCAGTTGTTAACTTTAACGCTATCTATTCTGATTTCATAAGGTAGAAAGATGGTTGAACTTCAGCTTGTAGGATGTGTCATGCTTTGTGGCAACTAGTGTGAAAAGATAACCGAAAGACAGCAAAAAATCAAAAATACAAAATAAAAGGAGACATTAGGTTTTATGATTTTGGCATCAGAGTTTGCCAAATTATTGTGTTCTATGTACCATGGAAATTGTTCCTCTTTATGTTTTCAGTCAGCCAATTCCTTCCTGTCTGATTAGACTGTTAGTTTGGTTTATGTGACACGCATTATTCTACTTGTTCCTCTTCTTAAATGTTTCAAGACAAAAACTGACAGGTGAATCATGGTGACCAAAGGGAATCCTGGAGACAATAGGAATAAAAGCTCGGTGTCTACGTTCATTGTAGCTGGCCTTTGTTGTGTATTTTTTCTTTTAGGAGCATGGCAAAGGAGTGGCTCTGGGAAGGGAGACAACATAGCATATGAGATAACAAAAAATGCTAAAGCTTGCAGTATTCTAGGCAATTTAGAATTTGAAACACATCATGGCAATAAAGCAGTTAATGATTCAATGTTAGAAGTTAAGGAATATAAGCCTTGCGATGATCGATATATTGATTATACTCCGTGTCAAGATCAAGCGCGGGCAATGACATTTCCTCGGGAAGATATGAACTATAGGGAGAGGCATTGTCCATCAGAGCAAGAGAAACTTCATTGTCTTATTCCAGCCCCAAAAGGATATGTGACTCCTTTTAGATGGCCAAAGAGTCGTGACTATGTACCTTATGCAAATGCACCTCACAAGAGCTTGACTGTTGAGAAAGCAGTTCAGAACTGGGTTCAGTATGAAGGAAATGTGTTTAAATTCCCTGGTGGTGGAACACAATTCCCTCATGGTGCGGATGCATATATTGAACAACTAGCATCTGTAATTCCAATAAATGATGGAACAGTTAGAACTGCATTAGATACTGGATGTGGGGTAAGTAATCAAGTTTTCTAATGTTGTCCAGCCATGATGCCTTAACAATTCTTACTTCCTCTCTTCTTTAATTTATCTTTTATTCTTTCTTTCATGTGTAATATGTTTATATGTTGATTTCATGTTCCTAGATGCACAATATTTGAATCTTTTGTTGCTTATTCTCATGCCAGGTAGCGAGTTGGGGTGCTTATCTGTTCAAGAAGAATGTTATAACCATGTCATTTGCACCGAGAGATTCACATGAAGCACAAGTTCAATTTGCTCTGGAAAGAGGTGTCCCAGCAGTTATTGGTGTACTTGGAACTATAAAGCTCCCGTACCCTTCCAGGGCATTTGATATGGCTCACTGTTCTCGTTGCTTGATTCCATGGGGAGCAAATGGTAAGGTGGCATATACAATCGATTTTGTTTCTGGAATAGCATATGATGGACGAGGCGCATTCAAATAATAGAATTGACTCATGAATATCCTTAGGGTGCTTCTTTGACATATGAAGCATGGCTTCTTATACGGTTAGGAGATTTATCTCTAATTTAGGTAGGCATAATTGATGAAAGTACAATGAAGTTATTTAGTATTCATACACCAATCTTTTTCGCGTTGTAAATGTGTGAGGTAGTTTGGATCACACATGGGGATTTAGCTTAGGAAGATATTCAAGGGATTACTGAGAATTTGCTGTTTCTTTCATGGCCTTGGACATTATCTTTTGTATAAGATGTCCTATCTTCTTCTTCTTCTTTTTTCCTGAGGGAGAATTTAACTTGTCATTACAGATGGTAAATATATGATGGAAGTTGATCGAGTGCTTAGACCTGGAGGATATTGGATACTTTCTGGCCCTCCCATCAACTGGAGAAACAGTTATCAAGCATGGCAACGTCCTAAAGAAGAACTTCAGGAGGAACAGAGGAAGATTGAAGAGATCGCTGAACTGCTTTGTTGGGAAAAGAAGCATGAGAAGGGTGAAACTGCAATATGGAGGAAAAGAATAAATGAAGATTACTGCAGTCGTGGAGACTCTCGTGTTACCAAGTGCAGATCAGTGGATGCTGATAATGTTTGGTAAGATATTTGACTTCATGATCTCGTTATCCCACCAGACACTTAAAGCTGCATTTTCCTTTTCATTTCTTTACCCTGATAATGGATTGAGCTTAAGCACCCAAATCTTGTGCTGTGTGATGAGGACTTTTTAGTTGCTTAACCAAGTCCTTTGCATGTAGGTGTGATAGTCATATTCCTTATTTTGAAAACAGAGTAAACAGGGGACCTTTAAGTTCACGTTGACTTGTTTCAAGTCATTTGTTATACTTTCCTTTTGGCAACATAACAAAATGTTATGTAGGTGGGATTAGTTAAAGGAACAAAATCAACTTTCTCTTATTAAACCTCGTATATATCCCATAAAACAACTCTGTCTGCTGTTTCCTCTTTGCTGTACGCGTGCATGACATAATATGTTTCATTTAGATTGTCTAACAATGGATTTATTTTCTGTTAATGTTTATACAATTTTGACCTGTGTTGTTTAACTTTACAGGGATGCTGTCTTTCTTTTGCATATACGTTTGTTAATTTGCATATATCCATAAACAGTCGGTTTCTTTTGCATAAAGCGAGTAATTCATGATGGTTTTCAATAACATTTCTTTTGTCTTTTGTGAATTAATCTGATTTTGTGTGGCTTGCCAATTCTGAAGTATGAACCATGAGGGAGGTTAATCATTTTTTGGAGAAATTATACATAAGAAACTCATTTCATGTTAGTTTCCAGAAAATATTCTTTCAACTTACTTACGTTTATTGTTGTCTTGATGACCTCTGTGGCCAAAGCAATTTTGGTAACAGATAATGATCAATCATTCTTCAATTGTATTGGTATAAAAGTTTGCAGCAACCATATTACTCTTATTTGAACCTTTTGCCTGTCTTCTTGTGACATAATACTTTTCTGTTACTTGGGCAGGTACAAGAAAATGGAGAATTGTGTGACACCCTATCCTGAGACAAGAAGTCAGGAAGAAGTTGCTGGTGGTGAATTGAAGCCTTTCCCGGAAAGACTTCATGCTATTCCTCCAAGAGTAGATAGTGGATCAATTCCTGGCGTGTCTATTGACTCATTTCAGGAGGACAACAGATTATGGAAGAAGCACATGAGTGCCTATAGAAGGATAAATAAGCTCCTTGATTCTGGGCGATACCGCAATGTGATGGATATGAATGCTGGCCTGGGTAGTTTTGCCGCAGCATTTGAATCCCCAAAACTATGGGTCATGAATGTTATGCCAACGATAGCTGACAGAGATACTTTAGGAGTAATTTTTGAGAGAGGATTGATTGGCATATACCATGATTGGTTAGTATCTAAAAAATTTGCATGTTTTGGTTTGTGCTTTAAGGATCTCAATGGGTTTTAACAATTTAGATGTTTTAATGGGTTTTACATCTTACTAGTTTCCTCAGATACAAGTTTCAGATGATCTTTTTTCTTTTTTTTTTTTCTTAGTTTTAATTGTATTATGTTTCAGTTTTCATTAGGTTGAAGCCATTGATTCAACAGATATCAGGTTTCAAATCAAACTCTGTTTGATTTTATACCTGATAGTTGAAGGACTAGAGTGCACTAGATGGTACATGTTTTAAGCAGGGCAAGATTGTGATTCATTGACTTTTTATATCTTCATGCAGCCTACGATGGGTATTATGTCATTCTTGATCTTTATCAATAGCTATACTTTGTTCCTAGAATACAGATTTTGCTTATGTACTTGGAGGGTATCGAGTCTCTAGATAGAGAAAGTGTTACTTTTTTAGCATTGCTACTTAGCAGAAGTTTTGATTTTGTTGGTGTCCTTTGAATTTCTAAGATTGCCATCCACTATGGAACTGATCCAAGTCTCACTGCCAAAATACACAAGTTGGTTAATACGCGTAAGTGGTGGGTATGTGACGGTGATCTGTTTTTAGCAAAAGTGCTCAAAAGATAGGGATTTGGTTTGGGAGGGGTTAGGTTTGGGATATTGAGTTTCACAGCAAACTGCATGTAAGCTCCTTGTCTATCAATGGGGAGCAAGGTTCTTAAAAGCAGATATGAGGTGTCGAACAACTTTTACAAGATCCTAAGAGATCATAGATAATTAATTTTTTGAAATGGTGAGATATCTATGAAATTCATGGACAGCTAGCTCATTAAGCAGGGTAGCAAATTGAGCTGTCTATTTGTCTTGAGGCGAGCCAATAATCTTCATTTGTCTTTTGACAACTGCTGTTCAGTAACCTCTATTCTATGCTCTTTTAATTGCTCAACTTCATTTACTCTTTGGTCACTTTTCCTTCTAAATGAAGGAATGGTGGAAGGAGGAGAGTGGCAACTAAAAGTTGATTAATTATCATAATTACCTCTAGTATGTTATACATGCCTCTCTCTTTAAGGATGCTAAACATCTGCCTCCTCTAGTCAATGACTGCACTAGTGTGAAGTTTCGACATTTTAGCTCCCCCTACTCTCAGGCTTTCATGCAAAAAGAAAGAAAGAGAGTAAGAAAATTTTCAGCTTTCTTTTTTGTTTGGATTGATTGAAGTCAATTGTTAGCAAATAACATGAGGAACTTAGCTCCTCTAAGAACTTAGCATATGAACCTTCCACGATGTTTTGTTAGCTCGTCTAAAGTGGGAGTTTTTTAATGGACAATCTTGGTGCAAACCTGCAAAGAAATAGCTGCAAACTTATTCTGATCTGTTTGGCTCTACTTTTAATAACTCCTTTTCTCAATTTTTGTTTTTAATACTATTTTGCTTCCTGTTCAGGTGCGAAGCCTTCTCCACTTATCCCAGGACGTATGACCTTATTCATGCCGAAGGAGTTTTCAGCTTGTACAAGGACAAGTAAGTTGTTCAGGAAGATGGTCTTTTTTATGTTTTATGTTTTTTTTTGTAATTTTCATCATCTAACAGTTTTTGATTGCTGAAGATAGCAAAATGGTTCATTCACCATTTATTCCTGCAAAATAAATTGTCAGAAGAGTTATTAATACATGGAAGAACAAATTTTTTTTACATGTCATTGCATATTTGAGTATTTGGCTGATCAATTCAAAAAAGAAAAAGAAGGAGCCCCATCTGGTTATGCATGTAATACATTGTCGTGCATGCTTTTTTCATGCACACTGCTGCAACTGAGCCTTTGTGTGATAGATTGGATTGTGAAAATTCCAACATGTATTGACATTCATGCAGATGTAATACGGAAGATATTCTTTTAGAGATGGATCGAATCCTACGACCAGAAGGAGCGGTTATACTACGAGATCATGCTGATGTATTAACAGAGGTGAAGAGAATCATTGCAGGTATGAGGTGGAATATGAAAATGTATGATCATGAGGATGGCCCTTTGGTTCCCGAAAAGATATTAGTTGCTGTTAAAAAGTATTGGGTTGCTGGGGATAAAAACTCGACGTTTTCATAGTGTTGCGATAGAGAAAGAGGATTGGTAACATTTGGCAGATATTACTGGCCAAGGCTTTTTTACTGCAGGTGCAAAGCCAAAACATTTTTGGACACGCAGCTTTTAAGAATTTAACCTTAGGGAGAAGATGGTTAGCTCTGTCGATAAATCATCAGGTTCACTTGTGTAGTTATAGATGAAGATCAAAGGATCTTCTCATTGTCCTATCATAGTTCCCTCTTTTGTTTTTAACGATATTTTCTTTTCTGGCCTCAGAATGATTTCTTTCCTTTAGTTACTGGCAGTTTTGGTCTCTTTGTAGCCCTTCTTTCAAAAGGAGGGAAAAAGGAGTAGGGATTCCACGTGCATATTTTCTAATCTGTGGTTTTAGTTCTTCTGGAAATGTATCATGTATAGTTCTTGCATCAGAAAAGAAGACAAATTACTTTGATTGCTTTGTGAAAGCTATAGCCATTGTAGCAGAATCGATGTGGTACTTGTGTTATAGACATTCATGATCGTTCCAAGACTAGAGTACGATGCACTGATGTGTTTGGCCGGTTGTGGTGAAATTTGTTACCAAAATGGTACCCTGATGCACTGGAGCGATCATCATGTGTCCTTTTTCTGGGAGAATTGCACAAATGGTCCTTAACATGTACTACCTTTTCTTTTCTCTCTTACATTTCACATGATACACTTTTGCTACCAACATTTTGGAAATACTACACTTTGGTCCCAAACTCCACATTTAGAAACTTTTTTGCCTAAAAGATCATGCAAACAGAATTTGCTAATGAATGGAGGTGTGTAAATTGAGATACAGAGCATTGCATCCAAGAACCCAAAAAAAAAAAAAAAAGAAATATGAAAAACGCATTGCAATTGGAAATTGGTAATTGATGCAATATTTTACAATATAAAAAGAGAATGCCAAAGCCGCCAAGGTAAAATTGAAATTGTGGAATTGGTACAATCAACGCATTAAAAGAGAACCTCTTTTGCAATCCTCTAATCCACAAGAATCCTGTATCTAGCTAGTAAACTTATGGGAAAATGAACTCTTTTTAACCAATTTTTCTATCAAATTAGATTTATCACCACTTTTTCATTCAGTTCTCGGAATCTCTAGGAAGTTTTCATACCCTTTTTCAGAAAATGACCATTGGAACTGAATGGTACAAATTTTGGTACACGTAATTTGTACTACTTCTGTCTCGTTCTTATCTTGCATTGATTTCTTGGGAAAACTGACATTTCAATGGGATCATTCGCTTCAATTGAAAACTTTTGTCTGCAATTCTAAGCTATAGAGTGGGACATAAAAGTAAAATCTTCATCATATGTCCTATTCCAAATCTATTGCAGCTAACACTTGACCACATGGCAAAATTCAATGGATAAAAAATGAAAACCAATGTTGGGGTTTTTCACCTTTTCTTTCCTTGTTTTTGAGAGAATAGTGACTTGTGCAATCTTGTTCTTGAGACAAATCCAAATCTGGAAAACAACAACAGTTACTGTAAAACTCTTTTGATCTTTTCAAAAGGTTCTAACAAGTCAGTGAGTTAGTAATTTGTCCACTTCCCGCCTTTTTCTATGAGCCATGTTAGTACTTACCATGATCAAAGTAACAAGTATTTCTTTTGGCCTAAAGCTTTCATTTACGTATCGTTTGGATGGAAGGAAAAGGAAGGAAAGGAAAGGAGAGGAGAAGGAGAGTAAAGGAAAGTAGATTTCACCCATTTGTTTGGATTAAATACAAAAAGAAATGAAATGAAACATTAAAAATATATTGTTTGGATTAGGGAAGGAAAATAAAGGAAAGGAAACTGTTAAATTTTCCTCTTCTCCTTCCTCCTCCGTCTCCACCGCCGACCCTTCCCCTCTTGTCTCCTGTCTCTCCCTCTTCTTCTCCCTTCTTCCTCCTGCCTCTTTCTCTTCCTTCCCTCCCCTCCTCCCTCCTTCTCATTTCTCTCGTCTCCCTTCCCTTCCCTTCCCCTGTCCTTACCAATCCCTCTTCCCCTCTCTTTCCGATTATTGGTTGCGAATTTTTTTTTTTTTTGAAAGTTATATTTGAGATCGAGTTTATTTTTGAAATTTGTTACTTTAAACACCACAAACAAAAACAGTTTATGGGAAAAAAATCAAATCCAAGTAGAGCCTAGGTCTACCAAATAATTAAGCTATCCGTGAACCACACGTACCATATTTTGTAACACTCGACATGAATAGTAAATAAAAAAACAACTTAAATATCACAACATAATCTATATATGTATATTATAGATGAACTAACCATTAAAAAATGTTGTAAGCAACAGCGAAACCAAAAAAATTATCATATTTTGTAACACTCGACATGAATAATAAATAAAAAACAACTTAAATATCACAACATAAATCTATATACGTATATTATAGATGAACTAACCGTTAAAAAATACTGTAAGCAACAGCGAAACCAAAAAAATTCATTTTAAGAGGGTGAATGCCACGTAATTTTAAAACTTGGAGTTAAGATAAAAGTTTTTCAAAATTTCACCGAAGAAAAAGATTTAATTTGTAGAGGAGGTTTTTTTTTTTTTTTTTTTGAAAATGTTTGAACGTTTAAGAGGAAAATGTATGAATTTTTGGGACTCAGGGGCGGTGGCCCCTTCCACTCCCCTTTGGTTCCGTCCTTGCAGGTTTCGCATAAATTTTAAAGATATTATCAAAATAAGATATTGCGTCATAGTTTTGGTCATAGAAGATGTCATATGTTCCATTATATGTATCTACATTCTAATATTACTATAGTTTATTATACTTCTCAGAGTGGTTTATTATACTTTATATGACTAATAACAAGTAGTCAAAATTTTTTCAGAACTTCAAAACATCCTTAAAATTAAAAGGATGTTTTAAGTAAGGCTCCATTTTTTTTTATAGTATAAGTGGGAAGTCTCGAATCCGAAATTTCTCGCTTATACTCTTTTCCCGGCTCAGAAACCACCCGATCCATTCCTTTCCTCTTGAAGGCCCCTTTTTTAAAAAGAGAAATTATGTACCCTCCAAATAATGTAAAGTACTTGCTTAGAACTTGTTCTTAACAAAGAATAAAAATCCTCTCAAAACTTGAAAACATCCTAAAATGTAAAATGATTTTTTCACGTGGGCAAAAAAAAAAAAAAAAGTATGCCCCTATTTAAAAATGTCTTTGTAATTTTTTTGGGGATATTTTCCACTTTCCAGATGGTGTACAATAATATTCCTGAGTCAGTATCCTGATTCCTGAGTTTCAACATGAAACATAACCCCCTCAAGGTGGAAAATGGAAATGTCTAGTACAGCATTAACAAACTGAGCAACCACCAAAGTGAACCATAAGTTTAGTCACTTCATAAAATCCCATCAAGCTAATCAACTATACAAGAACTCTTTGGAACTTTTAAAAGAATTAACAAATCATGTCAACTTTGCATATACTTTGTGGGCTCAGTTGAATGAATGGTAGGTTGGTGGACCTTACGACATTTTCCAGCCACTTGTTTTTTCATCCACTGGCATTTTCCAACTTTAAGAGCATCTATTTAATGTAAATCACTTTCAACATTACAGAGAGACAACACATGGAAGGCTGCAATCTTCGACCAATTATTGTTGTGATCAATTCATATTACATTCATAGAAGTAACACTTTTTTTTTTCATTGTGAAATTAGCATTTAGATCTAAAATACAACAATACAAGTTTCAACATAAAGTTTTTTGACCATTAATTCGTGTTTCGCAAACAAGAAAACAATAATGTAATAGACTAAAGACGCTTATATTTTTTTGTTACCTAATAGGAGAAGAATGAGATATAAAAAATGAAAAAAGTGAAGGAGATTTGAATTCAAAATTTCTAATTTTCGAAGTTTCAATTTTAGTTATGAGGCCAACGACTCCTCAACAGAGAGAGACGCGTATACTTTAAATAATGCTAATACATGATTCTTCGATCGAATGAGACTGATCAAAGTCACATTTACCTGAATAGATTTGTCTAAGATAAGCTTTTGGGTTTCATAAGCAATCATCTGTTTTTATCTTTGCGGGACCATAAAGCCATTTATGTCAGTTGAGGCTTTGGAATGTAACAACTAGAAAATTTAGTGCAGCAAAATGTGTAGGATCCACATTGTGATGTTCTTGTTTCTTAACCTTTCCCACCCTACTTATATATATGAGTGCTTTCCAGGGAGAAAAGCTAAAACAAAGTCTTTCCCTCAATTGATCAGAATTTGTATGGTAAACATTCATCATATTTTCTTTTCTTTCTCCAAGCATCCTCAACTTTCCAATCATCTATCTTTTGTACTTAGTTTGTTACAACTTCATTGATGTCCTAGCTTCCTTTGTTCACTCATCCCATAAGCTTTCGAAAAGGAGTAATCAAGCATCAAAACTAAACTTCGCAGAAAATGGAGGCAGAAGATAATCTAGCCAACCTTCGAGTTGCATCATTTTCTTACTACCTTAAGCCTGGTGATCAAGAAAGCTTTGTGCAGAAGATCAGTACTCGTAAGGAGGATCCTCTTCCTGCAGTCTTATCACAGGAAACTTCAATTCCAATAACTCCAGGAAGAGCAATGCCTCCTCTCATCAGACCGCCTCAAAGTTTCAACTTCTCACACCCTATCAACATAAGCCAAGATAATACTCTCTCCAATCACCGTTTTGCTGCTTCATTTTCTCCTCATCATCTCAATGGTGCACAAGAAAACTTCGTATTTACTGTCAAGGCGCCTGTTCATGATCTGAATGGAGAATTATTTCTGCCCCGAATATCTCCAACACATGTTGAAAGAACAAATTCAACGGATAATGGTGAAATCGGAGTCTTTGGTGCGGACAAATACTTCAACACGAGACTGGATTATGCTGCCAGGATGAAGCCTGAAAACAGAAATGAAGTACCAGTTGATGTTCCTGTGGTAAAACCAAACTTAAGGCCAGGAACTCCTAGTACATCTTCTGAAGCAACTAGCTGGAACAGTCAGGCTGCACTTATACGGAATCTTTCTCAAAACGTCGCTAGAGCAAGGCCAAGAAAGGCAATTGCAAGGAGAATTTTTGGCTCGTTGGGTTGCAGCGGACCTTGTTTGGGTAAAGGAGCCGTGCACATGGCAGAAAATCCAGGAGAAGACATTGGAATAGCGTCTGAAGAAAAAGTTTCTCAACCAGGATCAAAAAGAATAGATAGTAACCATTTTGCGTTCCCTATTCTTAATCCCGATGAGGCTCAAAATGTGACTGTTAAGAAGCAGTTGGATCATGAGGAGAAATTGGAAGATTATCCCCGAAGATCGCTGGAAGTATTTGGCTATGATAGAATGAAAAAGGGAGACATAGCAACAAATTTGGCTAGGAAACTTTCCATGCTAACATGGGATGCTATTCCTAAAGCCCCAAATCTTCCAACTACTACAGTTGGAAGTATAACAATAGGGGATGACATGACTAGTGATGCTAGCTCGGATTTATTCGAAATTGAGGACATATCTGGCGCTGGATATCCAATCTTGACTACGGAAGCAGCTGACAATATGTCTGCAGGTTGCGTGTCTCCACCAACACAATATGCACCAAGCGAGGCCAGCATCGAGTGGAGCGTTATCACGGCTAGTGCTGCAGATTTTTCATCTGTCATTTCAGATTATGATGAAAAGAATATTGCCATTTCAGGTGACATGATCCAATCAAATACAGTTAACAGAAACTCTAGTATACAAAGTCCAGCGGGCAAAGAGGCACAAAAAATCCGCCCTGGCGGACTTTTGGGATGCAAGAGTCAGAAAGCAGTGAATGTTGCTGAAACTGTGCACAAGACAAGGGTGGAAAGGTATTGAATCCATTAAATCAGGATTATTCTTCGTCATTTGAAGAGGGTTCCTTATTAAGTACCGTTTTCTAGTCATTGAGTTAATCAGTCAATTGTTAGATGCTTGCTCTTCTATTGTACAAGAAGTCTGGAAATGTTGGATAAACACTTGCTGCAAATTTTCACTTTGTAGATTTCTTATATGTTTTTCAGTTGATTGTTTTGTTCTCTCCCGTGTGCAATATTTCTAGTTTATAAATCAAATCATTTTTGCTTTATGAAAATCAATCTTGTTTTTTTCTTGTAAATAAGCTGTACCAAAATCAAAAATTTTTTTTTTTGCTTTATTATCTATATTGAATCAGTGCTCATTGCCTAATAAAACAATACTTTATATCCGTAGCTTTCTTGTCACCAAAAAGGACAGCAGCCTCAATACAGAAACCCAAATACGCATATGTTCTATATAAAGCCCCAATAAGAGAATAGTTCATCCTAAAAAGGGCGGCCTACCTTGTCCAAAAACGTTCTGAATTTTATATGTAATTTTCTATTGCTGCAGATTGTTCCAGATTCCATAGTTGAGGGTCATCCATGTTTTGGAGCATATACAAGGAAACAAAGGCCATTTGGCAAGACGAAGTTGCCCTACTATGCAGCCAACATATCTATGTATTCCTTGCTCAGTATGTATCCATGTCAGAAACCCTGAAGGCCCTACAGAAAACATAATCTTGCATGCTTTTTTAGACACTTCCCGAACCCCCTATTTATTGTTAACAACAGATTCTTGATGTCTCACAAATCAAGGAGGTTTCTAGCCCTCCTTTTTTTAAAAAAACATTTTTTGGTTTTGTTTTCACACGGTTAGATGCGCCACATGCATTGTGGAACTAGCTAGAATAAATGAGTTCGAACAGGGAAAGATGAACTTGGATTTTAAGCTTTTTATGCTAAAGACAAGCGCTAGTATACACACAAAATAGTAAGAAGCACGTAGCCTGTCCTCTGGTATAATGACAAGATGAACCCGAATAGCTCCATCAACATGTACAAGGCATTGGAGCCTGATGTGGTGATGATGAAGTTGACGAAAAAATTATTGAAAAAATTTCAGCAAACAATAGGGCAAAAAAAAAAAAAAGAATCTATTTTACTTTCAAACTTTAACGATTATATACTTTTTTTAACCTTTCAATATTGTTTAAGAATTAATCTTTCCTACACAATGACAACTATACAAAATTTAAATTTAAAATTCAAATTTTACATATGTGTTATAGATTCAATAGTGATAATATATACACTGTCAGTATATATAAGATTTATTCATTATTTATAACTTCTTGACTTCTTATCGACTATGAAAAAAATGTATATTTATATTCCTTCCATCAATCTGAGGTGTCAGGCTTAACTCGAGTGTGACTGACACATGAGGGACAGTTCATTGGTTGAGAAAGTGGTGACAAAATGCCCTATTGCAATGGTCTTGTGGTTATGTCCTGTGCCTAGAAAAAGAGGACCATTCCACATGTATATCCTATTTTACTAATCAAGATTAATGTAAGTAAGTTGGAGGAAAGATGCGAAATTGAAGATACGATTTATGTTATGGCTCTGTTTAGCACCCCAATTTTTTGCGATGTTTTTATTATATAAAATTTTTAATAACTTTATGTATGGTAATTTTTAAAAACACAATAAAATTTTTAACAACTTTATTTATAGTAATTTTTTAAAACACCACAAAAATTTTAAAATATACATCCCGAAATATTTAAAAACACACACTCATTTTTCTCTTCTACCACCATCCTCCCACTTCATCCTGCCGCTGCCACCTCACTCCTCTAATTTTTTTTCCCTCCCCCTCCTCTCGCTCCCCTCTTCTCTTCACCCGTTCTCCTCCTCCCTCCCTTCCCCCGACGACAGCGAAGATGGTAGCCAACAGCAATAGTAGGGAAGGAGGGAGGAGAAAGACCAGCGGTGGAGTGGGGGACGAAGAAGAAGAGATGAAAGAAAGAGAAAAAAAGGAAAAAAAAAGAAAATGTTTTCAAAATTTCCAAATCTTTAGATATATAAAAATTTTTCTATAAATTCTACAGTAAACTACAGTAAAATTTTATACAAACCTTAAAAAAAATGCAGCATCTAAATGGACCCAATAATTCAAATTGGACATATACCGGAGTGAATTGATTATATCCTAGATATTGTGTTGATTAAGCAGAAACTGTCAAAACATGTCATCCATATTTTTAAGATAAAAAAAGCAAAAATCTAAATGATTCGGTCCATGAGACACAATCACATGATGGTCAGGTCTTAATGTTTTTGCAACAAGTTTGGTAGCAACATTGAATTTGGTTACTATCTATCTACTAAGGTGGGATCCCATAATATTCTTCTCTCACTTTCGCTCTATAGTTAATTTGCCTGAGCAAAAAATCTGGTATAAGCAAACCAGTACAGAGCACAGTAAAGGATGAGAGTTCACTTTATGTTACATCACATAATAACCTTGGCATGCACCAATAAGAAATTAAACCATATAAGCTAACTATCTAAGAATCTATATTTTGACTTGTAGAAGGAAGTAGTTCTTGCTCAAACTTGATGTGCCAAGTGCTATTCAAATGTCCAACAAAGAGGACACATGTTTTCCTTTTTCTTTTTTGTCCTTTTAATTTGCACTAGATTAATTCCTTTGATGGTAGTAGTTAAGTGAAAAAAGTAGTAGACACTTGCCATGAGTAAGGGCAATTCCAAACTCTTATTCGTCAGATATACAAGTACAATTGCAGTGGGGTAATCTTGGTTAATTGATTGCTTGCAAATTTTTCAAGGTTGTGTACCGCATATCAATATCATCTCTCTTGTTCCTCTTTATTGAGAGAATTCCAATTTTCAATGCCATCATTGTCCTTCCAGTACTGCCTATTTCTTCTCTCCTCCCTCTTTCTTGAGAAGAATTTTAGGGAAAAGGAAAAAGAGGTTTCACACTCACCTATTATGTTCCAAACATCTGGAACAAAATTCGCATTTTTCTTGATGTGAACAAGAAACGGACACATCGAGCCATTTTCTTGATGTGAACAAGATAGAAATTTAAGAAAATAAAAAACAAGGGAAGTTAGTTTAATTAATTCTACATTATGGATATTGCTCTTGAAATTAGTTTTTCTAAAATAATTTGAAGAGTGAGAGATTTTGGGATCAAGTTTCATAGTTGTTGGGTGCAGTATCATGATTCTGGATTTGGTCCCCTTGTGGGTTGTTAAAGTTGTGCCATTCTCTTTGCCGACAAAAATGAAAAAACTACTAAAGTTCAGTTTTTTTTTTCTTTTTTGGTGTGTTTCCTTCTTCAAAAACATAATGGTCACTCCTTCTCTTTTTGATTAAAAATGGCATGACAATATAGGTGCTCCCATCATGTTTATCTGAAGAAAGAATCTTCGATTACAACTTTTTCCTGTAATAATCCTGTTACACTATCTATTCACTTGACAAGTATCTCATGCAATAATGGAGTATATTTATATATGCTTGAAAAAATTTAGATAAATCCAGTATTTTGGATGTACGTGTAATTACATGTCATACCGTCAAGATTGATAGTTATACCAATCATTTTGGTATCATCATCTATCATTCACCATCTTGCAAAAGTATAACTAGATGCAATATAACTATACATGCTATTGCATGTACTATACGGCAGCTAGGTGTATCTAATTGCAAAAAATAAATTCAATGAAAGATTTCCTTCAAGAATTGTTTCCAACGACAATTTCTGAGAAACTCTCCTGGATGTATGTCAGTGCACATTGTGGATAAACTTTGTGGGTGAGAAGTATTTATTAGTAGTATGGGAATGTCATGGGAATGTTTTCCAAGGGACCAATAGAAGTTTCAAATCAATATCCCAATTGAAGTTTGATTGAGGACATTCTGCTTAATGGTTGATGGTCTGGACCTGAGGACCACTTCAAAGCCGTGGTGGTCATTCTCTCTGGTTTCTACATCTTCGAGATGCCTTTAATTTCTGCTGATCGAAGGCCTGAATATTGAGGAAGCCTATCAACATTCTTATTGGTTAAAGAATCCCATCCTACCAGGCAACTACTGCCTATTATCTTCTGCTGATGGATATCCTCCACATGTATAAGGTCAAGCCTAACAGCATAGATATTAGAGGTTGGCAAGCGGTGTAGGTGGAAATGTGCGTCTTGAAAGGATCTTTGCTTAAGAATTTTTTTAAATTTGTCTTTTCAAGCAAAAAAAAGAATTTTTAAAATTTGTTTTTCTCTTTCCCTACACTATGTAGCACTAATAAGGAAAGGGTATGTCCAACGATTGCATAAATGTATGCTTGTGCATATATATCTGGGAAGTTGGTACTAAATCAGGGATCCTTGGGCACTTTAAAACAATCAATAATTAGAAAGGGAGATTGAGACAGCATACTGTGTGCTAGGGTTATAAACGAATAGTTCGAACTCGAGTCGTCAAGGTTCGATTCGAGTTTTATTTTTAATGAACTCAAACTCGAATTTGAATAAGAATTAGGATTCATTTGTAGTATCAAATTGAGATCGAACTTGTAGATATTCAGCTCGTTGAGTTCGATTCGATTCGATTCGAATAATTTTTAATATTCTTTATTTAGAACATTTGTTAATATTTTATATAAATTTATATATTTATTATCTTATTATATCGATACTATATGTGCATTAGTGATGATTTAATATTAAAAATTGAAGAATTAAATAAATTTTTGAGCTCTTGAATCGAGTTTGAACCCATCTAATATTAAATAGAATCGAGCTAGAGCTTAGATTTTGAACTCATATAGGATTCGATTTCAAATTTGAGTTCAAGTCCAAAATTTCGAATCAAACTCGAATTGTAAAAAGTTCAATTTGTTTACGGCCCTACTATGTGCCATTATGGAACTAATTCAACATAATTGATGTGTAAGGGCTCTTAGACTTCTTTTCACTGCTAGATTCAGGTTCAAATCCTGAATCTAATATTTAGGAGTAGGAAGGGTGTGAAAAGGAGTGGAAAGGTAAAAAGAAGGGAAAAAAAAAGGTCTAAAATTGTTAATGTTTTTAGTGGTTAACTTTTACTATAAAATGTTATTTTCTATGTCATTTCTGTTGGAATGATGTAACTTCCGCTGCAGCTTTCTAGCTTTAGAATAAGATAATTCAGTTAAATAAGTTAGATTGTTAGCTAATTGTTAGAATCGTTCCACATTTATAGCCTTTTGACTAGTTTCACTATCTTCGATTTTCTAGTATTTTGTTAAGATTGTTTAACAGATAGCTGTATTTAGTTTGTTGTTATACCACTATAAAAAGGGAGATGATGAATGAAAAATAACAAGCAATTTGTTTGCATCACTAACTACGAGTGTTATTTTTTTTAATTTATGCTCTAAATTCTAACAAAAATGGTATCAGAGCCAACACATTGTGTTAAGGGTTTGTGTTGCTTTTTTGAAAGTGCGTGCATTCAGTAAGGATCCTTTTTTTATTCCTAAAAGAAAATTGATCAAACATATTGTAATGTTTTTCATCTGAACCTCAAACACTTGCAGATGCCAATCTTCTACCAAAAGAAGGGAATTACTACATACTACAGCTCTGTAGAATGTAAAGGAATGATGAAGAACTGATAGTTGTCTGGAGCAAGTAATGTGGAATACATGCAACGTGCAAAACCGAAAACCGAAAGAAATTGTGAGCTGAATGCCAAATCTGACAAATCATTATCAAATTACGACTTTGATTAGATAAGTAACAATTATTCGCAGACCCTGTTTACATACAGTGGCAGAAACACCTATCAAGTACAGGAAATCTTGGCAAAGTAAACAAAAGATTAAAAGAGGAAAAGACCATCCAACATTTTTTTTAAGTTGAAAATTGGAATTGTAGCCGACATGGATAGAGACATAATAGGCAAGCAAAATAGAAACCAATTGTCCTATCCCAACCCTACCCAACCCCCCTCCCCCCCCCAACACAAACAAAAAGAAATATATCCTTTATTTCTTTTCAATTTTAACATTTTCAAAGTATTATTGTATGTCCAATATACCCTTTATGGTGGATGGACAATTAATCATCTTGAGATGTAACATGCTCTTCTTCTTCTTTTTTTTTTTTTTTTTGAGTTAAGTGGGAGGTTTTGAATTCAAAATCTCCTTCTTATATTTATTTCCATTTTACCACCTAATCCAACCCTCTCTCCTGAGGTGTAAGATGTTCAATTGACAATTTATTGGCAAATTGTGATTTCTCAAACCATAAGGGATTTCTGTTTTTGCAAAAAAAAAAAAAAAAATAAAAAATTTTGAACAACGGCTGATTTGGAACATACCATGCCCCAATTAAGAGGACTCAAATTGTTGTAGACAAGTTCAAGTGACCTAGGACAAACACAATAAGATGTAGGATAGTGGCAGAAAGTGTCCATTGAAAAAGGATGATACATTGCTTGAATTTTAATAATCGAATATGACAATAGTCAAGCCAAATAACACCAAATTCAAATAATTTTAAGAAACGAATAAATCAAATAGTATCGAAATACTTGCACACAAGCAAAGGGCTATTTATGAAATCAAAGAAAAAGTAAAAGGTTGAACTAGTTTTAAGATACCATCAAAAATAGAAATCAGTTAACAATGTGAAAAATTAATGAATTGTTTAGATTGCATTTTCTGGAGAGTTTTTGGACAAAATTCTGTAATACTTTTTAGGATGTGATGTATGTGAAATAAAATAAAATAATTTAAAAAATGTGTAAAAAAATATTTACAAAAGACGAAAAATTTCTTCTACGAAAGATAGCAATCCAAACAACACCTAAGCTTTTGCCTACTCCTAATCATATCAGCACCAGTCTGCAATTTGTTGTAAAGATGAGTTCTATTGAATGGTCCCTGGATGGATCTTCTCCAAACCTTTATATATATGAAACAAGGGATCGGAGTCATACTAAGCATTAACAACTTATGCTGTCAAACCACCAATAATATCTACTATTGGCAGATAAGATTTATGATTAATCTTTCCTACAGTAATAGTGTATGTATTATCAGTATTGGATAAATGACAGTCATACATAATTTGAATTTGAAATTTAACTTTTGCACATATGTTATGAATCCAATAGTAATAATATATACACAGTTAGTGTATAAGATTTATTATCCTAAATTATCTAAAAACTCTTTCTTTTGGTTCAAGGAGAAGCTGAAATGGAATGACTTGAGAAGCGAGGCAAAGATCCAACAATCACGTGACTAATGTCCTATCAATTGAGTTGGATTTTAGAGTCAATTTCTTTAATTATTCACATATGACTGTCAATACCTCATATGAAAATCAATCATTGGGATTGATTTAGTAGTCAAAAGAGGGCTTTTAGAATTTTCTTACTGTCAAATTTAGAGGGAAAGATGGGAGGCATCCCCAAAAGAAAAAAGAAAAAAGAAAAAAGGCGTATGAAAGTTACCTAAAATCTTTTAGTAATAAAGTCGTTCACAATGAAATGACGGAACGATCAGATTATCCAATAAGCTGCCCACTTTACCGGCTGGCCATTGACCCAATGCTAATGTTTCAGGTGACAACGTTGTTTGGGTTAGTTCAAAACAATGACGACACAAACATCCAAGCCTGATAAGTTCAAATTAGTGAGCAGAACATCCCTTTTTTTTTTTGGATAAAATATCACAATTTCATTAAATATGTATTAATAGTAGAAATTGCATCACATGTACACAGATAAAACAGAAAAATTTCTATTGCTCTTACTTGTGTGAAATTTGAAGAGAAAGTCAAGCCATGCAAGCCATACTAAAGGCATATATTAAATTATGGAATGGTTTATGCTTGAATCATTTGTATCTCATGCAGAGATAATCTCATCAATTTCTATTTATACGAATATAATGTACCAAATGAAATTTGGAAAGCTTAGAAATTACAGGGCACTATATATATATAGACTGTAGGAATTAGGGTTCAGCATAAGCGGTTTGTAACGAATTGCCAATCTAATTCAAAATGAATTTGATAAATTGAAATCGGTTATTTGGGATTTGGTATGAAATTGGTATAAAAGAAATTCATCGAATTCGAATATGATGAGAAATAGGTAATGAGATTCTCAATTTTATAATAACTAATTTTGAATTCAAAATCGATGAAACGGAATAGGAATTGTTTTACCACATTTCTTTACTAATTTAGTTTATCAAATTATGCATCATATAGGTAAACGTTATATACTATAAATATATTATATACGTAAAGGCTATTAGTAGTAGATAGCGCATAGTATCATCATATACCTATAATAATAAATAATTATGTATAATATACTACTTTAGTATTTGTAATATAACTATAATAGTACACTAACTATAATACTTATCCTTTAATACATAACTAGGTAATAAGTATAGGTATAGTACTAAATATTAAACATAATTAGTAATTAGGCATTGGTTTATTGTTCATTTTTGAATTATTGAATATTTGGATGTGTAACTTTAGTCTTTATATTCATTAATCACTAATCTTGTTTAAGGCTTTAAGCATAGACAACTAAGACAACGTATATGGAGTTTACATTTGAATGGAGTTATTGTAGCTAGGGATGGCAACGGGGTTGTGGCGGGGGACCCCTCCCCCATCCCCCGCCCCGTTGCCTACAAACTCCCCCTGCCCCCGCCCCATCCCCTATCCCCCTCTCCCCCTACCCCGCTTCCCCCGCGGGTGCCCCCGCGGGACTAATAAAAAATTGTTATATAATTTTATTATGGTTAAATTTAGCAAATAATCAAGTACTAAAATATCAACACATCATCAAATTATTATTCATTGTAATTTTACAATTGAAACTTATAAAAACAATCAAATAAAAATTATTTGAATACAATCCAACATGATGAAATAAATATAACTAAAGTAGTCAAGTTTTCACTTTTGACACAAATACAATCACTAATTCATTATTGTGCTTGTGCTTTTTTTAAGAAAAAAATATTATTGTATTAAGTGTAATTAGGGATTTAGTATAAATGTATTAGTAAATTTAGTATAACCAATTAATAATTTGTATTAGTACACATATATAATTATTAGTATAATTAATAATATCAATTATATTATATATACTAATAGACATTATATAATACATATAACTAATAATATCATTATCATAAGTTTGTAACTAATTAAATTATATATTATATATATAATTATATACATATATATTTATTTTTTTAAAGCGGGTGGCGGGGCGGGGGTACACTCCCCCGTCCCCCCGCCCTATTTCTAAGCGGGGGGAAAAAAATTCCCCCCGTCCCCGCCCCAACCCCCTCCCCATTAGCCCCCCGCGGGCACCCGCCTCCATTGCCATCCCTAATTGTAGCCTTTTTTTTTCACTGAAAACGGTTAAATCCCATTTTCATTGCCAATTCTGAATTCAAATCGAAAGGGAAATGAATTTGGTTATCTCCAATTCGGAATTGAAATAGGTTTAAAGATTTACAAGTGAAATAACCGAATTTACCGAGTTCATCACACTGAATTGACCGAATTTGTAGCGTTGTTTACCCCTAATAGGAAGAAATGGAAAAATGTAAATCATACAAGACAATTTTATATGGAGTATAGGTATGTATAGACACGAGATATTCTCAATGTCATAATAAGGTTTGCTATCTACAGGCACTCTATCAGAAGTCAAAACTGCCATCCTGCCAAGGTTTACCAAATACTAGCTGGTAAGAGATCAGCCAAAAGCATTCTAGCCTATGATTTGAACTTGTAAAATAACAGTCCAAGCCATTGCACCGCAACATCCCATTGCAATTTGGGATTGTAAAAGAAACATATAGATCAGGACAAATTTGTGAAAGGATCTGTCTTTTTGGATAGGAAGTGCATATGAATTATTAACATTCTGGAAGTGGATCTCATGGATCATGGAAGCCCTTCATTCCTTTTGTTGAAGAAGAGCATTGCTGATCCAAAGGCTGTCGAGGACATCGATTAGATATTGGGGGTGCACATATTTTAGCTATGGTTCTCCTGAATAGATTAAATGTGTTCTAGAGCCTCCACAACATTCTTCATTGATGGTCTAGCTTCAGGTGAATTCTGAAGGCATCTTATAGCAAGATAAGCCATTTGTAGAGCAGCTTTTGAAGGATATTTCCCTTCTAAGAGGGGATCCATTAGGTTCTCTAAGTTTCCTTTGGCGGTGAACTCAGATTTGGCCGAATGAACTAGACCATATTTGCTTTTTGCAGATAACCCTGTTAGCATCTCGATCAATACGACACCAAAACCATATACATCGTTCTTCACAGACAACAAATAGTCTCCTATAAAAGAAGAGTACAAGTAAAAGAATTATGACCTTATCTTTCTGTTAATGTCTTCCACAAACTTAATTTGCACCAGCTTAATTAGAACCTCAAATATGTATAGAAGCTGAAGAGATTTGATTGGGATTGATTACCTGATAGCGGACTACATTCAGGAGCGCAATAAACATAACGTCCTGTGACATAAAAAAAGGGATGTTTTCCATCAACGACTTCAGGAGGATACACATTTGCCACCGTAAAACCAGATATCTTGGCATTGTAGGACTGCAACCAAAATGTTCAGGAAAGAAATGATGTTTTTGTCAGTAGTATCATGCCCTTGACTTTTACTGTTTTCATCCATAATATGTTAGAGCTGTGTAGTTTGAATTGAAAAAGTATAGTGATCTTTGACTGTTGAGCAGAATCAGAAAACCTCAAAGCTTTAGAGAAAACAAAAAAGCAAAAATTCCGTATGCTATAAACGTGTACTTCTGAAAGATAAATATCTGACTTACACTATCAAGCAATATGTTTGAGGGCTCAAAGAATTGGTAGAAACCTTGCCTCCTTCCTTTTTGGGTAAAGAAACCATATAGCTCTGATGCATGCAAGAAAGCCAGACCTCGTGCTGCTCCGATTAAAATCTCAAATCTTATGTTCCATGGAAGTGGCTGAACTGCAGAGTCCCCTGAAGAAATCAAAGAACCGAAGTGAATTATTTGAACTGCAGATCATTTCCCACTACAGATGCTATCAAATATGTAAAAAGCATAACTAGAATCTTCTTACTTCTGAAGAGGTGATTCTCCAAGCTGCCCTTTTGCATAAACTCATATACAAGTAGCAGCTCGTTATTCTTGCTGCAGTATCCAAGGAGCTTCGTGACATTAGGATGAGACAGCCTTCCAAGCGTGTTCAAGACAGACTGCAAGATAATAACGTGAAACTAAGATTTGATGCAACTAGAATAGTATCAACCTTGAGGCCACTAAATTTCTTCTATGATCACAACTGGGAGGACTTATCGTAATGTACCTACTAAAATGTTGCTCAAGTTTATGCCTCAAAAGGGCCAATAGTAAATTATTTCAGGAGAGATGGTCCCAAGCTTTAGAGACAGAAAAATGTATGCATCAGCTTTTTCAGAATGAGAAAAAGCCTGTCAGAAACGAATTGAAAGGAATTCCATTTGAGTATGTGCTCCCTTGAAACATATGGTACTCTATTCCATGTAATGGATAGGGTCGAAAAACCACACTGAGTCTCTGTTGGAATCTTGAATATGGCAATATTTGTACAAATCAAAATATGTCTCTCTGCCATCAATCGGTACTAGTTAAAGTAATGAAAATTCCCCTATTTGTTTGATGAGAAATGCGAAAACGAAAAAGGATACAAAAAAAGATCCCCCATCCTATTAAATCACAGGTCCAATCTGAATTACCTTCCATTTTCCAAATCCTAGCGTTTCTTTAGAATCCAGTTTCTTAACAGCAATTACCGATGGGGTGTCACTGTTTGACTTGTTATCAAGCCACCCTTGGTATACTCTCCCATGTTCACCTCTTCCCAGTACCGTATCCTCTGCAAAATCTCTAGTAGCAACCATGAGTTCTGAATAAGTGAAAATCTTTAAATTTGGGTGGGCCAAAATCTCCCCCCTTTGATAAGACTTCTCAGCTTCCACAAATCTGTTGTTCTCAGGTGATGTTCCGCTGCCTGAAATTTTGCATTGGTGGATGCAACTTAAGTTGATAACATGTCACCTCAAACTAATACTCAGTAAACTAAAGTTACACAAATATGTTACAATAGAGTTGTACCTAAAAATCAGAGAGAGAGAGACATTTTAGTTCCAGCTATTTGTATTCGACAATAGACCAAAATAGGAAGAAACAGAAGTTGAAAAGGAACAGGTGGGTTTTTTCCACCAGTTACCTTCTTATTAAAAATAAACAGCAAGAAGGTAGCTTCAAATTATCAGCTAAAGAAGAATCTTGAAACAGAAGTTGAAAAAGGAAGTGTTAAAATATCAGAATAACTGAACCTTCTCATGTTCCTTGTGGTCTGATGATTCCCCAATTTCAATTGTTCAACAGTTCACCAATTAAAACATCAGCTTCAAACTTGTACTGACAAACTTGTTACTTGTCAGTACAAGTTTATATTGCATAAATTGATCTACCGCTGGATTAAAACTTGAGTGAACTATGAATTTGGTCGATGTTGAAGAGCATAATTAAATTTCTCTCCATCAAAATTAAAGAAAACAGCCTTATAATGACGTTTATGAAGTAACTAATGAGGTTAGCAGTTAGCAGAGGAAGTGAGAAACTTTCATACATAGAAACAATATCTCCAACTCTAACTCAGTATAGACCCACCTGTTATTTCAGATCCATCAAGTGTTTTTGTCATTGTCAGACCTGGATTTTCAGAAATGGTCAAACTTGGTCTTTTAGCATGTTTTAAAGCTATCAGAACCTGTGGCATTTGAGGTCGCTTAGAAGGCTTTGGACTGAGGCAGGCCTTGGCAACAAAAGCAACTGCCCAAACTTGCGTTGAAACATTCTTTTCTACGATTAAAGACGAGTCCAAAATGTCTAAAACAAGTTTCTTATTGGATGGACTGATGTAAGGCAGAGTATTTGCAATCAAATCCTCCATACTGGAGTTATCGGAAGTATCCTTAACCAGTTTGCCAGTAACTAGTTCAAGCAGAAGCTTTCCAAAGCAATAAACGTCATAGGCACGAGTTCCATCAGATGCACCTAGCCCTTCCAGGAACATTTTAAGGAAGAAAGTTAGTGTAAATTTTTGGACTCAGTTGTAGGTCTGAAAAGAACTCCAAAAGTAATAATTAGTGATAAAACAGAAAATTTGGGAGCACTAAGGATGATATCACAAAACGAGATCAATGTAGTTGCTCTATTGACTATCATACAACATTGAAAAGAAAGGAAGTATATGACTAGATAGCCAAAATTTCGAGCTTTCAGTAGCCCAGAACAGTAGATTATCAAGTGAACTCGCTCTATTATTTGCAATTATCCTAATGAAACTGTCCTGCTGATTGGTAGTACTATCAAATTGTCAAGGCACCGAATTTGTGAAGCATGATGCTGGCTAAGGCATTGGTGGGTAAAAATGTGAAGGTTTGGCAAAATATGGTTTTCGCTACCCTATATACTTCACTGACTAGTGCTTAATGTGGCTATAATGCAAATGTGTGTATTTCTCTCAGTAAATTAATCACTAATGACTTCGAGGATCTCTCTGAAAGCAGCAGCATCCACTACTTCAAGAAGGACAACACATCAAGAGCATAAAACAGCATCCAGGGAGAATTAACGTAGATTAAGTTCACATACCAGAAGTGCCTTGTTCAGATCCCCTGTGCAGAAAAAAGACAGCAAGTTGCAAACTCGGTCAGAAGAAGGCAGAAACTGGGAAGAAAAAATGCGAATAGCTTCATTGTTGTGGATGATAGCCTTAAAAGCCACTTTTGACAAGAGAATCTAGTCTCAGTTTCATATGTTAATTTCAAGAGCACCTAAAACCTCAAGCCTTGGTTGATTTTCAATCACACTGAAAGAGTTCAAATAATCAATTTTGGTGAAACAAAAGCAGATGCTAGGAATCACAGTCCAGAAATTTAGTCAGATCATGTACAGACATTGATGAATATGCTTCTGTCTTACAGAAATGAGCAACTACCAACTTAAGCTCTCTAGTCGAGAAAAGATTTACTGATATGGATTATGAGGAGTTGAATGTAAATGCTTACTTTGACAACCGTAGGAACCTGGCAATCGTGTTCGGACTGGTTCTGTCTTTTTCTTCAGAACATACTTGAGTAAGGCTTCCTAACCGGACCTCAAAGTTATCATCAAGAAGTATACTGCTAGCTTGAATATCTCTTTAACAAAGACAGATGATAATAAAAACCATAATTGCTAAGTAAACAAAAATCTCAATATGGCAAAAATAAGAATAAGTTAAAGAAACTAGTAACAATGTAGGCATCATTTGCTAGCTAATGCTAGTTCTAATGAATAGGGGCTACCTGTGAACAAGGGGCGGATGACAATGATTGTGTAGGTAGCACAGACCTTCGGCAGCTCCAATTGCAATCTTCAACCTCTTTATCCAATCCAACGACGTTAAATCTTCGTGATGTTCTGGAGCAGTTTTTTTATAGTACAAGGAAAACAGATCCTTAAATGGCATGTACTTGTAAACAAGGAACCCCTCTTTCATGTTCTCAAAACAGTGCCCCAGGAAAGGGACCAATCTAGAATGTGAAACCTTGCCAAGAACTTCCACTTCTGATATAAACGCCAGCTCCCTCTTGACTGAGCTTGAAATCTCAATCTTCTTAACCACCACCTGAATCCCATCTTCAAAAACACCGTAAAAGAGATCCCCCGAGTGTCCACGCTTGATGAGATTGGACTCGTTCAAGTTCCCAGTGGCTCGAAGAATTTGTTCATAACTAAATGAATCCCCGACCGAAATGATGGGAAAATTGAAATCACTGAATCTAAAGGAGGACGAGGGGGAAGATGACACAGATGCTGCTAAGGAAAGGTCACTTGGGGTCCTTAGAGCGCTGAGTCTCAACTGCTCTCTGCGGATTGTGGCATCTACAAGTCTTTCCCAGTTGTCGTAAATTCTAGCCATCTATAATCATCATCTACTCCACTAATATTAAACCAATATCATATACATGCTAGTACAACTGTATATACATTGTTGATCCAATCCAGAAACGATCATAAGCATCCCACAGGCACTGATGGATTCTCTTATTTGGAAAAGGGAAGGTACATAAATGTAGTGGACAGATACGAGAAGTGGGAATGTTAATTGGTACAAATTATTGATTCATCATTGCTCTGATCTTATGCATAGTACTTTAGTATTGGCATAATATTGGATTCTCAGGTTGAAGGCGTTGACTGATGTGTTAGTTTTGGAATGCTCACCTTAGGAATTTTCGTGGACGTTTCATCTACATTTTCCATTCATTTTTTTTTTGTGAATGCCTACTTGAAGCCCATAAAGCAAAGGGATAATTGCAGAAACTCCCCTGAGATTTCTGATACTTGCACTGACCTCCCCTGAACTTACTAATCCTTTGCAAATTCAGTCCAAATGATTAAAATATTATTTTAGGGAGTGAAAATAGAATTTTGTACCAGATTTGCCTTTTGTGCTACATGTCCAATGAATGACAAAATACTACAAATCAATTAATAATTAATAAACTTTAAGGGGTGTAGTTTATAGGCAAATACGCATTACTCATTTAAAGTACCTGCTCTTTATGGATATTTTATTTTCAAACATTTAATTTATGATAAATATATCAATGTTTGTAAGTAAAATTCAAAAAGTGTTATAGTAATATTCTTACAAAAAGAAAATCGGTAGGTTATCTATTTAATATAAATTAAATATTTGAAAAAAAAAGAAATGACCCATAAAGTATTAATTCTTTATGGCTTTCATCCATTAGATAAGTAAAGTATAGGCTTTTTATAGGCATTTTATTCTGAATCATTTAATTTATTTTAAATACATAAATATTTGTAACTAAATTGAAAAAGTGTTACATTAATATTTTTACGGAAGGGAAACTGGTAGATTTTGTATTTAACAAAAATTAAATATTTGTAACTAAATTGAAAAAGTGTTACATTAATATTTTTACGGAAGGGAAACTGGTAGATTTTGTATTTAACAAAAATTAAATATTTGAGACTAAATACAAATCTGGAATTGCTTTGACTGAGTGTGAAAATAAAGAAACCTGGAGTTGGTTTTGTCATTACTTTGAGGAGTTCTTTGGATCATTTGGAGAGAATGTTCCTTTAACCTTTATGAGTGATAGGCAAAAGGTACATTAATTCTGCAATAGTTTTGTTCAATTTTGATTCTGTCAGTCATCAGTGTAACAATATAATTTTTTGGTTTTCATTTCAGGGCTTGAATCTTGCTTATGAAGAGATAGTGCCTGTGACTAGTGGAAGGCATTGTTGTAGGCACATCTACAGCAATTTTAAAGCTCAATTTCCTGGTATTTTGCTCAGTAACCTGTTTTGGAGAGCAGCAAAAAACTTTGACATTGTAGGGCATAATGAAGACATGGCCAGCATAAAGGAGCTAAACATAGAAATTTGGAAATATTTGGAGAAAATTTCCAAAACAACTTGGTGTAGATATACCTTTAATACAAGAATTAAGTGTGATCGTGTCACAAATAACTGAACTGAGTACTTTACTGCATGGGTAGGCGAGCTAAGAGAGAAACCTATCTTGACACTGGTTGAGGGGTTTAGGAAGAAGTTCATGAAAAACATGCACAAGAGATATCAGAAAGGGTGCACACTAACCACTATTGTCAAGATAGTGGATAAACTGCAAAAAATAGGACAAACATCAAGACAATGTCAACTCACTATGGCAAGTGATGACATAGTTGAAGTGGGGGATATGAACAGGTCTTACATAGTCAATTTACCAGCTAAAAGTTGTGATTGTGGACCTTTTCAAATTTCAGGACTTCCTTATAAACATGCTGCATTAGGGATTATCTACAAGAGACAGAAGTTGGAGTCCTACTGTGATCATTGGTTCTCAAGAGATATATACTTAAAGACATATGCAAGTATGATTCATCCAATTCCTGATGAGAAGATGTGGCCGCCTATGCCACATGTTACCCCTTCAACAATCTTGCCTTCTCCTTTGAGGAGAGCTCCAAGTAGACCAAAGGTGAACAGGAGAAGGGAACATGATGAAGGACAGTCTACATCACAACCAAAAAGGTTGAGCAGATTCAAGTGTGAAAACTGTGGCTCTTTTGGTCACAACAAGAGGTCATGCCAAAGAGCACCTGTCTAGAAGAAGAATGGCAACACAACTCCTGGTCAACAGGTCTTATATGTAGTCAACTTGCTATTGAAAATAATACTGAAAACAAATAAAATGCACTAATGTTAGCTTATTCCCTAACAGTTGAGCTATAGAAGAGGCAAACCAGGAAGAGGGACTATAGACATAGACCTGATATCAGGATTGTCAGGATTGTAACATTTAAAACCTTCTAATATCTAATACTACTTGTCTATGTTTACTGCTAGGATCATGTCTTTGGCAATGTGCTTGTTCTATACTCAAGCCAAGAAAGCAATCCTTTTCCTCCAAGTCAACCTGGAACTATAAATATACAATAGCAGATTCAGGCCACAGCAACTGCTTCAAAGAAAAAGGTTCATTCGAATGATTGCATTTTATACATGCTTTAGTATAATGTTTGAGTATAAGGTTCAATCTCTGTGATTGTGCAGAGAGGAAGGCCATCGTGCAATACTGGAGCAACTGCTAGAGGGAGTAGCAAGAGAACTGTCTCAAATACAGCTACTCAGGTCACTCAAACTCTGGAACCTCCTCCAGTCTAGCAAATTGTAGCATCTCAAGTTGCTATAGCTGCATCTTTCTCAATCAATGCAACTACAACACTGCAGTCAACAAATGTCAGCAGCAACAGCAATTTTAGTATGCAACTCTGATGCATACTCTGTAGTTTTCTGCTTACTGCTTACTGCTTGAGTTTCAACTTAGTAGTGTGCTATTAATTAGGTCAATAGATACGAATGTTTTGTATATGACTGTTACAGATATATATTTGAGCTAATAGGTCTTTGTAATCCTCACCATCTGTTATAAGTCATTGTAGCAGATGGTGTTTTGAAACTAGTGGATTTCTCAGTTATGCTTTTGTATTAATGGATTGTTCTGATTCTCTTTTGTAGTAATGGATTTTTCTGATGTACTTTTGTATTAATGGATTAGTCTTGTAATGCAACTGCTTTTCGTATCTGTTTTGCAAGTATTGTTAGATGAAGTGGATTTTGTACTTATGACAGTAGATTTAAACTTAATTGGTTGCATTATAATGTAAACTAGAAATAGTGCTGCATACATGATGTTCCACTTTTCTTCTCCTATGTCTTGTAACACCAATTTGAACTGCAGCTACATTTTATATTTAGATATGTACATTTGAACCTGCACATCACAATATTCAAAATGGCTTCACAATATGGATGAAAACATACACAGGAACAAGTATGAGATTGATGATGAAAAATATGTTGACTGCTACATTTATAGCTGCTGCACTTGCCACTACAATTGGCATTTCCCTTTGCATTGCCATAGACCTTTGCAGCTGTTGTTGAGATTGCATAACAGAATTGGTGTCAGTTCTTCTACTACTGACCTCTTTTTCTTTAGGACTCTCATACCACTGGAAGTACTTGCATTATGCACAACAAAAATATAACTTGTTCGGGTTCTTTTCAATCTCAAAGATCTTCAATGTTGCCTTTCGATTGCAGGTGCAATATTTGTTCCTTATTGTGAAGGATGTTGGGGAGTTCCATGATGCTCTCTTGTGGCTGGAAGACTGCATACTGTTTGTTGCAATATTTCACCTCAAGCTGCCAAACTGAAGTCAATCAAACCGGCTGTGTTTTGAGTTGGAAACAAACAACTCATTTTTTTGCTAATATAGAGTTTCATGTATCAAGACCATCCTTTATAAGCTGGTGCAAAAAATTGCACATTTACCTGTTATCTAGCCATTGGTTTCCCTCAGTGAAGAAGTTGTTGCAGGTTGCTTGGAAATGGTTTGCATTTATACCCCCTGAATTTTCTTGATCCTTAATACCTTTATCCTTCCCTTGCTAATACTACTTGCCAAGCAAGATCAAGGGCAAATTTGGCACAAATTTCTCATCTCACTCCTTAAAATAATTTTTTAATGGGACATTTTCTTGCCTGGACTGAATCTGCAACATATTCATTATGTTCAAGGGTGTTGCATGCTATTTCTTAAACCAGAGGGGAGGTGAATGCTAGTGTCAGAAACCTCAGGGGAGGTTTCTGCAATTTTTCCTTTTTTTTAACATTTAAATGTTACACATATGTTTTTCACAAAATTTAAACGCACCAATTTGGTCCAAAATTCAGTATTGAATCACTTTTCACTTGAAACTGTTGCGACAACAGCACATGATAATTTTATAAGAGCAAAAATATTAAATTGAGTAATGTTTACTTGTAACATGTTACATGTGCCACTTATATGATCCAATGTTTGTTTTATTTCTTTATTTGTGATGCTAGTGATTATTAATTTTTCTAGAAACCAACGTCCTATACTTAAAGCTCAATATATCATGTTGAAGACAAATTTAATTTGGACTCATGAAGAAAGTATTGTTAGGAATGGCAACGGGGCGGGAACCCCGCCCAGTTGCCCAAGCATTCCATGGCCCCTGCCCCACCTCCTATCACCCGCTCCCTCTGTCTCATTTTCCTCGCAGACAGGGGAAAAAAGCTTATAATTAGCAAAAAATATATATAATTAATAAAAAAATATAATTAGTAATTTAGTATAAAAGTATAATTAGTAAAAAGTGTATAATAGAATAAATGTATAATTAGTAAAAAAGTGTAATTACTAATAATTTAGTATAAATGTATTAGTATAACTAATCAATAATTTGTATTAGTATAAATATATAACTATTAGTATAACTAATAATATTAAGTATATTACATATACATAATCTACTATTTATAACTAATAATATAATTATTATAACTAATAATATTAAATATGCTATATATAATTATAATATATATATATATAATTAGACGAGTGATGGGGCCGGGAATAGGGCGGGGGTATATTCCCTCATCCCCCGCACCATTTTGTAGCAAGTAAGGGGAAAATGTTACCCTTGCCCCGCCTTGTCCCACCCCCCATCAACCTCCTGCGATGGCACCCGTCCTAATTGCTATACCTAAATATTGTTACTACAGCACCACTCAATTGGAGCTCAGATAATTTTTTTGAGCGTAAGTGGGAGAATTTGAATTCGAAACCTTGTACTTAATTATTACTTTTTATCTTACATGCTTTACATTATATAATACTCCCTTTGTCCCATTGAAACTGTCATGCTTTCCATTTTAGTCCGTACCAAAATGTTTGTCACATGTCTAAAATGGCAAATGAATTTTTCTCCTTTTCTTATTTTACCCTTCATGCACTACCTTTAAATATGTGGGTCTAACACAAGTTGTCATAAGACCGGGACGCACTTTAAAATGTGTGATTGGTGCTAGTGGATGTTTGCTAGCGCGTGCAGTACAACATAAGCAAAGAGTTAGTGTAGCTTTAATAATATAATGGGCCCAAATTGTTCACTTATTTGCATAAATCATTTGTATAACTTCGCCACACCACTTATAGGCAAAGTTTGGGCAACTCGACGACGGACAATTTAGGAAGTGCAGACGAAAGGAGTATTATTTTGGATAAATTTTTGCAAATAATCTCTTTATCCAAACAGACTCGTTTTGCAAAACTCTCAAGTCTCAACTCTCAACCAACAAAAAAGCTAACCGAACCAGAACCGAAAGCCAAACAAGCGGCACCAATCAGACCGAACCAAAGCCAGTGTCATATAAAAACCCAAAAGGGTTTTAGGGTTTAAGGCTCTCTAACATTTCACAAAACAAACAGACAAGCGGTAGGAGGGTTTTAGAGAGCGCTGCAGAGCAGAAAAAGAAATAAAAGAGAAAAAAATGGTTGCTGACAAAGGTAAAAAGCAGAAAATTGCTGAAAAAGGAGATGATGAAAACAACAACAACAACAACTCAGACCCCATTGATGGAGAGCTCGTTCTCTCCATTGAAAAGTTGCAAGAGATCCAGGATGAACTCGAGAAGGTAATTTTTTATTTCGTTCCTTTTACCCTTTTTTTTTTCCCTTTTTAAAAATATTTTATGGGCTTATGATTTTTATTTCTGTTATTTTTATCAAGTAAACAAGGGAAATTAGAAGGGATAAAAGGTGGGTCTTTTTTTTTAGTAACTTTTTTTGGGGACACAAGATTAAATTTTAATTAGCTTCTTTTTGTTGGAGTGTTCTTCGTTTAATGAACTATTGTTGTAGATGAAATGAGTGGCTCAATTTTGTTAATTTGTTCTAAATAATTATAGTATAAGGTCTTTAGTTTTAGATGTTCATGGTTGAGCTTGTATTACTATGTACATTGGTTTTTTCTGGTGACTTTTGGGACTGATTTTGTACTGGGTTCTTATTAGTAGTTAGTTTACTATTGGTTCTGCCCCCTTAATGAAATTAATTTGTGAGAATATGATAGTTAGCGATTAAACTTTTGATTTTTGGGTGTTCCTCGTCCAGCTTTTATTAATGAGTAGATTCAGATTTCCTTAGCTGTGAAACTGATAGTGATCTGGGTGCTCCTAGGAATGAGTTCACTATCATTTAAATTTATTAGAAAAACGGCAGTTTGCTAACAGAATTCGTTTTTCCAGTTACTTTTGTTAAGCTTGTACTGGAAAGTGCTTCTGATTTCTTACAGCAGTGGGTTTAGTATTAATTCTGCCCCTTTTTATAGAAGTCAACTTTCTAAACAGATGAGAATTTGCATTCAAGTCGCGCTGTTGGATATCGATGATAGGCATCTTTACCACTTGATTATGTTGCCCTCTTCTTTTTTTACTTGTTATATCTTTTCCTGAAACCATTTTTTTTGGCATTAAACTGATTTTTGAGTTTTGAATTATGACTTTCTGCTTCAACAACATGTATTTTGAACTCAAAACAGAGTGGTTAAGAGTTTACATGGAGAGATTTTTTTTTGCTAGTTGTTTTTCCTTTGGTAAGATGGGATTAGAATCCTAAACAATAATGCATTAAGCTTTTTTAGGCATATTGACTTTATTTTATTCCAGTGAACCTTTTATCTTCTCATTTAACTTATTTCAATGGCTTTAATAGACTACAGGCATCCAAATTCTTGTTAGATTAAGTGTTTGTTACTTTGGCTTTTGCTTTCAGATCAACGAGGAAGCAAGTGATAAGGTCTTGGAGATAGAACAGGAGTTCAATGAAAAGCGAAAGCCCATATATGATAAGAGAACTGAAATTGTCAAATCTATTCCGGACTTCTGGTTAACTGCTGTTAGTGATTCCCTCAGCTTGCTTCATTTAGTCATTGAAACTGCATTTCTCAAGTATCTTATGGTCAGTTGACCTGTCTTATTGCCTATTGCAGTTTATGAGTCATCCTGCTTTGGGTGAACTTTTAACTGAAGAAGACCAAAAGGTTTGAGTTTCACTTCCATGCATCCCTAGAGATAATATGTTATCGCTTTTCAGAATGTGCATATTTTTCCGTATTTTTTAGCCTTTGGTGAATAATGAGGTTAATCCTTTTGGACATAGTTGCTGATAGAGTGACTTGTCAAATTTTGATCTTTGATTAACCAAGTTTGTAACTTCCCCCTTTCATGGTAGATTTTCAAGCATCTCAGTTCAATTGAAGTTGAAGATTCCAAAGATGTGAAATCGGGTTACTCTATTACGTTTGTGAGTTTATAGTTCCTCTTCTTTTGTTGGAAGCATATTCATTTACAAAAATTTGTTCTTAAGTGTTCTATATTTTGCTCCAGAACTTCAGTCCAAATCCTTATTTTGAAGATAAAAAGCTTACAAAGACTTTTACCTTCCTCGATGAAGGAACTACGAAAGTCACTGCAACTTCAATTAAATGGAAAGAGGGAATGGTAGATCTCTTGTTTTTCTGTCTTTAAGGTTTTTATGGCTTAATTTGTTTGTCTAAGATGGTTTTGTTGATTTTGTGAAGGGCCTTCCTAACGGAGTAGCTAATGAGAAGAAAGGTAACAAGAGAGTGCATGCTGACGAAAGGTTGGTATTATTGGTATTGTATGTAAATTCACTTCTAGATATTGAAGTTTGGTGCAATTCATTTGCTTTTTAAAAAAGTCTTGCCACATGTGCTTTTATTCAAGGTGATAAAGTTTCTAGCGAACTTGATTGAGTGTTTGAAATTTTAAGTAACTATCAATGAACCTTGTTTAGACCACCCATGTTTTACATGCTGGTATATTTTGTTAAAAGACTTGTTTTGTTTCAACATCTTGTTTTTATCTGTGCCCATGCGTTAATTAGAAGGGTCCAAATATTTGTTATTTTTCAGATTTTACTCTATTGTTTATGTATAAGTAATGGTAGGATGTGAAAATGTAACTTTTGTTTCTTGGGCAAGTTGACGGTGTCCAAAACATATCCCATATGCATTAACCTGTTATCTTAGGTTACTAAGATGGGTAGAGAGCAAACTTTAATTAGCGTTGTTTGAGTTTAATTGCAATATTCTTCCACGAGCCTGATTGAATGCTGAAATGTCTTTCGGACTTTATTAAATTCGAGTACGTTTTTCTTAATTTGCTCTTTTCTTCTGCTTGCTCTAATTAAATCTGTTTTGATGATGCTTTTTTATGCTGCATTTCATTTCATGCATCAATGTAGTCATGAGGTGCAAAATGATGAACAAAACAAGCATTTCTTCTTTTTGTAGTCTATAGTTGGACTTTTTTCAATTCATAGCAAGTAGCGAACGGCATCAAATCTACTTGTACGCTTAAATTTGTGTCTTTTAATGATTTGGATGCAGCTTCTTTAGTTGGTTCAGTGGAAACGAGCAAAAAGATGATGAATTGGATGACATTCATGATGAGGTACACTCTATTCTTTCATGGTGTCTGAGAATTTAAGATCATATGTTTATGTTGCTTTCTTGCTTTCAATAACTTGCAGTGCAACTCTTCTATTTTTAATTTGCAAACCCGTTTTGACAGATTGCTGAGATAATTAAGGATGACTTATGGCCCAACCCCCTGACTTACTTTCACACTGTAAATGCACTTTTCTCTCTTTTTTCATTTGATATTAAGTTGAGGTTTAATCATGAAGTGTTAGCTCTTGCTCCTTCTACTTTTTTCCTCCTTTTTGCATTATATCTTAATTAATGTTCTTTGATTTTGGCATAGGATGCTGATGAAGAGGATTTTGATGAGGAAGAAGGTGATGATGAGGTAAACTTATTTGCCTTATAGTGTTTAAGAAAGCTTGGGTGGTTTATATTTACATAATTGATTCTCTTAATCATTTTAGGTCTTAGTCTGGTTTATTGATTCCCTTAATAATTTTAGGTCTTTGTCTTGCTTATCTTTTCTTTCTAGCTGAATCCTATTTTGGGGAAGGACTAATATGTTTAAATTAGCATGTTTAATTGTTATCCCCTTTGACTTGCTTTGACAGAATTACTGTTTTGCTTGCAACAATAATCAAGTCAAATCAAGCATGTTACATGTTGATATCTAAATCCCAATTGTTCTTGGACTACGCTGAAGTCTTGCAAAGTTAAATTATGTGCATTTAAGGAGTAGGGTGCTTATGGGGACAGAAAATTTACATATCTATTAAAAATAAGATGAGTTTGTAGCTTTTCTCCCCCTTTCTTAGTGAAATATCTTTTAATGGAAAATTCAGAAATGTGGCTCAAGGACCTATTAGGAAAATATAAGCTTTTACTACCTGGAGTATCAACTGCTAAGGTGTACTCAAGTGATGTTGCTGAGTTTAGAAAATGATGATGACAAAGCCCTCTCATCACTCTGGACTCACTCTTCTGTTAACTTTTTGCAGGCTTAAACTCTTCAATAGCCTTCTCTCTTTTCATTTCTTACTCTCTGATCTAATGCTCTCTCTGTTTCCCCCTACTCGCTAATCTCCCCTCCCCTCCTATTATTATTATTTCTTTCTGTTGTTTTGTTGGAGCAATCCTTTTCATTACAATAATTCTTGTGTCTTCTAGCTTTTTTATTCTCTGGTTGAAATATTTTTGGCCTCTGCACTTGACACTAACCAAATGTGTTAAAAGAATGTATCATGATTCTGCAATTGGTTCGTTTGGCAAGTAGATATTTTCTTTCAAAATGTACTGCTAGATGATTATGTTAGCATAAATTTCTATGCAATTCGAATTTACTTTGTTTTGACTTGTAATCTCATCTCTGTTGTCCTATTCTTTTTATGCATTTTTACTTATTTAGACTGGGCTAGTACTGGATTTGTAGATTACTGTTACATTCTGTTTTAATCTGCCATATGATGTTTGGGACTCTGCGCAAGGGCTTTGATGTCCATTTTACTCTATTGGAGGTGGACAGTGAGATAATCTTTTTGTACATCCCTTCTGATGGCAGCACACTTGGCTAATACTACTAGTAATCCTAAAAAATTTTGGCTGAGCTTCTGTAATGCTGAGATAATCATGAAGAAGATCTTCACATGATAATGCAGAGATTTGTTTCTTCATGTCTGGTGCTACCAATGATGTTATTGTCCTTTAAGTGTCAGACACATGATTATTTTATTACATGTTGGCTAGCCTATGTAGCTGACTAGTATTTGATGCAATGCCAAAGTTTCCAGTTAATTTTGTTAATTTATTGAACTCTTTGTTGCGAGGACTAAGAATATAGATTGAGGGGAGGAGTACAGATCAGAGTGCGAGGGAAGAGAGGAGAGTGGATCAGAGAGTGAGTGGCTGCAAAGTCCTGCCTGTTCAAACAGATCAGTGTGAGAGTGCACATATGGAAGAATAAGAATGTCAGAGTGATGAAACAGAAGTGCTAATGTGGTTGTTTATATTAGTTAAGGAAGTCGCTTTTCAATTTCTAATACCTGAACCTTGTACCACTTAGAATGCACTAGCTAATCTAGCGAACTCTACTCTAGTAAAGAGTTGAGCATTTTGAGTAAAAGAATATATACTCTGGATTGCAAATGTGCGTGCTACACTCTTAGCTACAGTACATACTTGTGCTGAAGAGGTAGAAATGCTCTTCAGAAACATGCATAACGGAGTGTATTGTTTGTCCAATTCTTTTTGGGGATCAGATACAGTAATTCATTCCCAGAACCGTTTTCTAGCTAGGCATATTGGGGATTTTGTTGCAACATCTAATGAATTGGTCCTTTGCAGGATAAGGGTAGTGATGACACTGAAGATGATGACGATGAGCCAGATGATGATGAAGAAGATGAAAATGGTGATGAGGATTAGGCCAATCAGGTCACTCAATATGCAGATGCATGTCCCTAGGTTATGATACTTGTTTGCCAGTGGTGTCTGGTGGTGATTTTACTTTTGCAAGGAACACAAGGTGCAGAGTGGTGATTGCTGCCTTTAATGGACTCTAGTTTTTACAACAAGAGGTTCTTTGACCTGTTCACCTTTAGTTTGAGTGGATCTTTTTAGTTCACCGTCTTCTTTTCATGTTCTATAGAGTTAAAGTTATGGCTTTGTCATCCTGGACATGCTATATGCTAGATACTTTTGGCTTGGGAGGATGTAATAGATTTTAGTTTGACTAACTTATATGACCTTGTTAAATATAGATCAGCTTCAAATCAGGGTTAAAGTGTCTTGGGCATCTTATCAGATCTGAAGTCCAACTTTCAGAACAGCCAAAATCTTCTCATTATCAGTTATAATTCAACAACCAATTATTGATCTGACCAATTATGACAACAGAAGTATAGTGAAGTAAATAATATAGTCTCTAAAAATTATGGTTACACCAGTTGAGCAGCATCCAACTTTTCACACATTTCTAATCTTGTCTGGCAACTTTGCGTGTAAGCATCAGTACAAGGTGCAGATTTTGAGCATCTTCGAACATTTAGATTCGTACCTTACGCAGGACAGGACAGGACAAGAAACAGACAAATAAATTGAAGAAACAGCGGAATATGATGTGCCAAAATCTTCTCATTATCAGTTATGATTACGTGACAACCAATTATTATCTGACCATTATTATTTTACTTTGGTTCGTCATGAAAGCAAAATATTCGAGTATACCCATACCCAGCTTGAGGATGATTCTCAAGGTAGTGTTCTTGTCCATTAGAACTTAGCAGTTCTGTCATATGATCTTTTCCAGTATAATATCTAGCCAAATATTGACAAAAGAAGAAAGAAGTATATCCCGGCTGACCATTATCCTATTTTTTCTCACATTTCTACCTTGTCTCTGGCAACTTGTGCGCAAACAGGAGGTACAGATTTCAAGAATTGCCAATATCCAGATTCATCCTTACTCGGGACGAGAAGAACAGACGTGAGGCAGGGACGGTTGATCTTAACACTGTTCTTGAACACTGTAACATTTTTTGAACGTTTCCTTATACTATATAAGAATGAATTTTGGTCAACAGAGGGGTTTGAATTTCAACGGCATAGATAGGAATTTTTTGAAAATGTGAAATGTTACGTAGTTTTTTTAAAAACTTTTGGTACAATTGAAGGCAACATGTGTTTGAATATGTTTACCGAAATATCGTCGTTTTGGTATATTTAAAGCTTTGATTTATAGAGACATTTGGGTATTTCTGGAATATGAAATTATTTTGCAACATTTTTTGCATCGAGTACAACTCATATAAGTTGATATGTTGGTGTAATTACGGAAATAGTGCAATAAACACATTTGATTGAAGTGTGGCTTTTGTTGTGCAATTAACACAAAGACACATTGCTATAACCAACCGTTGGAGGACATTCCTTTGTCTGAAACAACTTATATCTGCTCTTGGGCAATTTTTAATTGACATCTGTAAGGGCCTTTTGAAATTGGTAAAATTGTAAAAGCATTAATAAAGTAAGGTGTACAAGTGTGTGTTGCAATTAGAATGTACTATTATTAGTTTTGTTATATTTGATGACTATTTTTTTCTAAAATGTATTATTATTTGTTCCATAACAAATCTTTTTTAATCACATGAACCAAACACCCGCATGATACGTGGGCACTTCTTTCCTAGTTATGTACTAAAAAATGGAGCTGGATGCCAAAATCATTAAGCTGTGGTTATAAATTAAGGGGAAAATTGTTTAAAACATCTCTCACATTTTGTAAAATGACTTTTTTCATTCCTCACTTTTAAAAGTATAATTTTATATCCCTTACAAATTCACATGGATCAAATTTGCTCCCTACTTTGATTTTCGACTAGTTTTTAGTCGGAATCTACTACGTGCCTTGCACGTGATCATTTATAAGGGCAAAATTGTCAAATCAAATTTTATATAATTTGATTTATAGTCCCTCACATTTCACAAAATGAATTTTTTCGTCCCTTACATTTTATAAAATGAATTTTTTCATCCTTCACATTTTTCACAATAGATTTTTTCATCCCTCATTGATCATATGTGCGAATAGTTTTTTTTTTTTTTTTTTAAATCTATGTATATATCTATTTGATTTCATCTGAACAGTACAAATAGCATGTAATATATCTCTATTTGATTTTGCCTAAAGAAATCAAATAGAGATATATTACATGTTATTTGTACTGCTCAAGTGAAATCAAATAGATATATACATGTGTTTAAAAAAAATTGTTAGTTTTTCACTCATATTCACACAATGTCTATATGCCCCTTTTAAAAACCCCCTTTCAATCAGGAAGAAATTGGTTTGATATGTGTAAAACAACCAACAAAGAAAATGGAGGAATCGTGCTAAACAGGCGGTAGAAATAGGTCTGTAAAGAAGGAAATTATGGAGGCATTGACAATCTGGATCTAAACAGATTTCTGCCCCCACTTGACCCCAAGAACTAGAAGGACAAAAAATTTTCTCCCCAGAGTACCTACATTCAATCCAAACGTGTTTTCTAATCCTTCAACCAAAACACAAAGTGATATTTTTCCACAAAAATGGCCATCCGAGCACAACATAAAGTTAAACTAACAATCTTTACATTTTGCATCTTAAGTCCATGGTAGATATGCCTGCAGATCCAACTGCAGTAGCCAAATCTGAGATGGCAGGACTTGCAAATTTTAAAATCAGTCACCAAAGTGTGAAATTTTCAACAACAGAACTGATTCATGTATCACAAATTTATAGCAGGTTGTCAAATTCAGGAATAGTGCAGGATAAAGGAACTATTAGATAACTACGGAGTTCCATAACCACAACCAACTCCTAATACTAGTTGTAATTTATGTAAACTTCTTGTGTATTCTTACAACAGAGGTGTGATATTCTATTACTGTTTATGTGGGTCTTATATATAATAATTACGTCTCTGTTAACTTTTACAAGTACGAGTTATACCTTATTAAAAAATGTTAGATTGTTCTGAACGATTATTACTGATAACCGTCCAGGTCCGGTATCGGAGAAGAACAGTACTAGTACAGCTTTTAGTACAACCAGCCCCACTAAATAGAATGACCCCCACAACACCCACCCACGCCCCCCTCCCCCAGAAAAAAGGGGAAAAAAATCCCTCAATGCTGTGAATACTGCAATAGCAAAAGCATTAATTCTTCCTCATCAATATTCCATATCAAGAAAAAGACAGAAAAAGAAGATTAAGTGTTCAGATTAATATATTCATGTTTTAATCTTCTGTCTCAGTTTTACCAGAGAATATGCTGTAGGCATGGCATTAGAGAAAGGAAGTGTGTGTTTTTGTCCTGAAGCAACTACTGATTGGTTTAAATTTGCAGGGGGAAAAGCAAGAAGCAGAAGAGAATACAATAGCAAGTCAAAACAATATGGCCAACTTAGCTATCCCCACAATCGATCTCTCTCCTTTCTTGAACAATGAAGATGATGATAACTGCAAGAAGAAAGTGAAAGAAATTATTAGCCAAGCCTGCTCTGAGTACGGCTTCTTTCAGGTCGTGAACCATGGGGTACCACTGAATCTGTTAAGCCGAGCAATGGAGCTCTCAAAGACGTATTTTGCGTTCCCAGAAGAGGAGAAGCTCAAATGTAGTCCTAAATGTGGAGCACCTCTTCCAGCTGGTTATAACAAGGCGCCAGAGTTCTCACCTGAGAAGAAAGAATACATGATCATGTTTCCACCTGATTCTGGTTTCAATACATTACCCAGCAATCCACCTGAGTTCAAGTATATTCTGCAAATTTCTTGAATTGATGAAAAATATATCGTCTAAAGTTGCTGATAATATTTCCGCATGCAGTTGCTTTTCATCCCTCTTGATCAATAATTACAGTGTTAAATAGATCAATCGATAATTAATGGCCTACATTTTCAAACATAATTGTTCTTCACTTTGATGCTTGTTGCCAGGGATGTGATGGAAGCGATGTTCAGTCACTTCTCCAAGGCCGGTGAATTGATAGAGAGCCTCATCAATGTGTGCCTTGGTCTGCCTCAAAACTTCCTCAAAGAATACAATCATGATAGGAGCTGGGATTTCATGTTGGCTTTGCACTATTTTGCAGCAACTGAAACTGAGAACAATGGAACATCAGAACACGAAGATGGAAACTGCATAACTTTGGTCGTTCAAGATGAATCAGGGGGCCTAGAAGTTTACAAGAATGGCGAATGGATTCCGGTGATCCCTGAGCCAGGCAAAATAGTGGTCAATATAGGTGATTCAATTCAGGTAATAAAATAAAATGAACAGCACTAGTTGGCAAGTATCCCACTTTTTACCAATTTCTGATGAAATGATCATGTAGAAAATCAATACTAGTTTCTATAACATGTACTTCTTGTTTCTATTTTGATCTGAGCCACAAAATTTTTGCAGGTGTTGACCAACAAGAAGTTTAAAAGTGCAACTCATAGAGTTGTAAGGCCTAAAGGAAGAAGCAGGCACTCTTTTGCATTCTTCTATACTTTACAAGGAGACAAGTGGGTCGAACCACTGCCACAATTCACTGAAGAGATTGGAGAGACAGCAAAGTTCAGGGGGTTCTTCTACAAGGATTACCTGGAATTAAGAACGAGAAGCAAACTTCATCCGCAATCAAGACCTGAAGATGTCATTCGCATTGCTCATTATGCAATTTCTACATCATGAACCATGACTTCTACATATGACATATATCAAGCAAATAAATGGTGTCATCATTTTCAACTTTTTGTGGAGGGCGTGTGTATGAGAACATGCATTTATGATTATGTGGTTTTGCTTCAGTGGAGTAATATGATTTCTATCGATGTTAGTGTCTGTATTTTGGCCATTTGCTTCTGTATTCTGTAATGCTAAGATTATCATGAAGAAGTTCTTCACTTGATAATGCAGAGATTCATTCTTTGACTGTGGTTCAACGATTAATACGATTGTTCTTAAATGCGAATTTGTTTTATGTGTTATAGCCGTTCATTAAGTTTGTTTGCTGAACCATCTATCTGTTTCTACTATGAGGACCACGAGTAGAGCTAACTCAAGGAGGAGTGAAAGATCAGAGTGCAAGGGGATAGGAAATCTATACTCGAAGTAGTGATTTTATCTATCTGTTTTGCTTAGCAACATTTGCATTTACCATCAATTTCAAATTCTTGACAGTCATTGACATCACCTTTATACACAACTTACAAGTGGCTTTTCGCTGTATATTATATATTACCAAAACAAAGTGATAAAATTTGAAGGCAGTGAACTTGATCTACGTGCATGGCTGGATTATGTGTTCCACCAATTGATCTTGAACCCTTCTTTATAGAGGAAAACAAAGTTGCCAAAATAAATGGCAACCGACGAAATAAGCCTGGATTGCTCCCAGAGGTGAAACATTCAGCACTTCGATTATGGAGAACATCAAGTCTAGTCCTGAGCCTGGTGTATCTCCGTGACGCGACCTGCTGATTATTTCTACAATCCAAACCACTCCAGAGAGGGAAATGAACATTTTTTTATTCCAACTCCAAGTTCAGGCTTGATGTATATCCTGGAAATCCTCCTGAAATCCTAAATGCTCAAACTTTTCTTCACATCAAGGCTTTTCGCATAAACATATGTGGGAAGAATTAATAAGTCTTGAATTGATGAGGGTTGGTTTTATGATAAAATGAAAGTCAGCTGCGAGTCAAGGAAGTATCAAACTAATGAAGGTTGGAGTTAAATGCATATCCAGCCCAAACAATAATGACAAATGTGGCAATTGTTCAGGGCTTCAAGAACATCTTTAGTGGCCTTAAATCGGCCAATGCTGCCTAGCAGAGCATCCATCCTAGGAACTAATATTCTAAGACTCAGTTAAACTCGTAGGACAAGTTCAACTAATAGGTACATTAGCCATGTGATCGTGAGGTTTCTAGCTTGAATCCAAATGTGATCTTGAGGTTTCTGGTTTGAATCCAAAGCTCTCATATTTTCTCTTCATCATTGTAAGGTTTGAAATCTCCTTTTAACTTGAATAAAAGAAGAAAAAAAAAGGAAGCATTTCTTGATAAGACCCATAGCAGACTCATTATGTTTTTAGAATTGTAAATTCTTAAAGGAATACAACAATGATAGGAGCCGTGGCTTCCTAATGGGTTTACGTTTCTTTCCTGCTGAGTAAGCTGAAAACAATGGATAATCAGCACATGTAGACCTGAACTGCATCACATTTTGGTTTTCCAAGATATGAAGCAGCAGTCTTGGAAGCACTGAAAATGGGCAGTAGATTTCAAGTCACACCTGCTCAAGGCACTTTGGTGGTGTCACTCGGTAAGTCCTTTGTTTCCTAATCTTTGTGCAATTGGTATATGTTCTAACGTGGCCCTAGATGAATTAAAATTGTCTATGATTATTTTTGTTTCTATGGTACCGAGCAATAGCAAGTTTAAGATTGCAAATCATAGAGTAATTATGCCAAAAGGAAAAACCGATCACTCTCATGCATTTCTCCATAGTACTCGTTCTATGAGTAAGGCTGCAAACAAATCAATACGGTTAAAGCATGAGTTGCGTTGAGTATAAAGATACTCGACTCATTGGATTTAGCTTGAATTTATATATTTATTAACACCCTTTTATTATTAGTAGTGAAGTTACATGTATGTTCTTTATATTTTAATTCTTTATTAAGGTGAAATAGATATTTTATTCATTTTTAAAATATAAAAAATTAATTTTTTTTTTTATTTTTGTTTGAGCTTGATTAGGCTCTAACTTGAGGTCGATTAGACTCAAATTTCAGTTTGAGTTTGAGCTCAAATTTTACATTAAGAGCTCATTAAATTCGAACCTAAATTCAACTTAGGTAAATTGAGTCAACTTTAGTTTGATTAGACTAGATCTAAAGTCGTTTGCAGCCCTATCTACAGGTCATATCTTTCTTTTACACGGAGACAATTGGGTTGAGCCATTAACGAAATTTACTAAAAAGATTGCAAAATCTCCTAAATTCGGAGAATTCATAATTATGTACAAGGAATAAATGCAACTAAGAATAAAGGAATAATAAGTCAGAGCTGAAGATCTCATCCAGATCACCTACTATTCGATCTCTACCCAGGATCAAAGCAATCAACAAACAAAGAAATTTAAAACCTTCAATTGGAAAAATGGGGCAAAACAAACCCTTTTTTTTTTAGCTACAGGCAAAACAAACTCAAATGTTTATGATGTAGTAATAAATTGAACATTTTATGGATAACTCACCTAGTGTCTAATGTTTCTAAGTTTGATTTAATGGATAACTCATCTAGTGTTCAATGTTTCTAAGTTTGATTTAAAGAAGATAAAGTGGAATGTTACATCTTTAGACATGTCATCTGGCTTGAAATTCTGCATCAAGACAACATTATGGGTCCGTTTGGACAGGAGATTATTTGGGAAAAAAATTATCTGAAATACATAATATCATTAGTTTATGCTGTAGAACATTAGAAAAAACAAATGGGAGAAAGTGACATTTTCACCTCTAATGTGTTAATAATCTTTTCAAGTACCTATATCTTTTCTTTTCCATTTTTTTTTGTTTTTTTTGGGGAGTGGGGGGTGGGGTGGGGTTCCAAATCCACTAATTATCAGTTATAAATACTTAATGACTACATCTTGAGATGTTCATAGTTATAATGTCAACCTTGCGTCATGAAGGAAAAAAATATAAAATGCACTGATAGTGATGTTGTCCATTAGCAGTTCTATCACATAATCTTTCCATTACCTGCCCCAAATTATCACAACAAAAGAAAAATATCAAATGGTGAATAGTTTTTCATGCAATAATTGAGCATTATCCTATTTCTCTAACATTTCTAATATCAACTAGTGTACAAGCATCAATAGCTGGTAGTGATTTCAAGCATCTTTCTTCAAATTCTACCCTTGATGAGGACAAGAAGCAACAAATAATCAGTGAAAGATGAAATGGTACCACAATACCAAATGAAGACGGTAAATTTTCTATCAGAAAAATGGTACTTATATTTAGAACTACAAAAGTTTGATCAGTAAAGTCAACTGATTGAAGCAACATGAAGAAATTCTAGTGCTGCTAAGTAGTAAATTCAAAATGTTTTTGGTGCTCAGATTTTTCTACAATCTTCAGATTGCTGTTTTGAACCACAGATGATTCTGGGATTTCCCAGGTTAAAGTCATAAAATAGACCCAAAGAAAAGAAAGAAAGAAGGAGAAAAAAAGAACTCCTCTATGCTGTAAGTACTGCAACAGTAAAAATCAGTAGATTCTTCCTCATCAATATCACGTATCAAGAAAGCAAAAGAAGACAGAGTATTCAGACTGGTATGTTCATTTTTTAATCTTCTTTTCATTAATTAAAATTTTACCTGTAGGAATGGGCTTCTGTCCTGAAGCTACCACTGATTGGTTTCAAATTTACAATGGGGAAAGCAAGAAACAAAAGTCAAGTCCAATTGTCATGGCCAACTTAGCTATTCCCACAATTGATCTCTCTCCTTTCTTCAACAATGAAGATGCTGAGAACAGCAAGAAGAGAGTTAAAGAAATTATTCGCCAAGCCTGCTCTGAATATGGCTTCTTCCAGGTTGTGAACCATGGGGTACCCCTGGATTTGTTAAGCAGAGCAATGGAGCTCTCAAAGACATATTTCAAGTTCTCAGATGAGGAGAAGCTCAAGTGTAGTCCTAATACTGGAGCACCTCTTCCAGCTGGTTATAGCAAGCAGCCTGAGATATCACCTGACAAGAATGAATACATTCTCATGTTTCCACCTGAAACTGGCTTCAATATACTGCCCAGTAATCCTCCTGATTTCAGGTAAATTCCACAACATTCTCATCAATGGATCAAGAATATATCAATTCTGCATTTATATTGTGATTATTATGTGTGTTTAACTCTGTTAAAAGTAATTGATACACTTGTTTCGGTTGTCCTTTTTGATCAATATTTACTACTCTGAAAGGCCTACCCTTTGACATATTGTTTTTGTTCAATTTGATTATCATTGCCAGGGAAGCAATGGAAGAGTTGTTCAGTTACTTCACCAGGGCTGGTCAATTGGTAGAGTGCATCATGAATGACTCTATTGGTCTCCCTGAAAACTTCCTGAAAGAGTACAATAATGATAGGAGCTGGGATTTTATGGTGGCTATGCACTATTTTCCAGCTACTGAATGTGAGAACAATGGAATAACACCACATGAAGATGCAAACACCGTAACATTCGTTGTTCAAGATGAAGCTGGAGGACTTGAAGTTTGCAAGAATGGAGAATGGATTCCAGTGATCCCTGAACTGGGCAAAATAGTGGTCAATCTAGGTGATTCAATTCAGGTAAATAGTAGCTAGTTTGCAGCAACACCATATTTCTCTGATTTCTAATGGCTTCATCTTGTCAAAGATTAATATCACTTTCTTAACATTCTTTTCATTTTTTCCTATTGTTATCTAAGGCACAAAGTGTTTGCAGGTGATGACCAACAAGAAGTTTAAAAGTGCAACTCACCGAGTTGTAAGGCCTAAAGGAAGAAGCAGACACTCTTTTGCATTCTTCTATAATATACAAGGAGACAAGTGGGTAGAACCATTGCCACAATTCGCTAAAGAGATTGGAGAGACAGCAAAGTACAGGGGGTTCTTCTACAAGGATTACCAGGCATTGAGAATGAGAAACAAGACTCGTCCACCAGCAAGACCCGAAGATGCCATCAACATCACTCATTATGAAATTTCCACCTCATGAAGCACAAGTTTTAAATGTTACCTACATGAAACATAAATAAATTAGATCATCATTGTGCACTTTTTGTGGACGAAATGCTTATCAGGACATGCATGTATTAATATGAGATTTTGCATTAAAAATAAGATGCTGTTTGATGTTAGTGTCTGTGTGTAAGTCATGTCATTGCTTCAGTTTTTGTATTATTAGCTAAAAAGTACAAGAAGATCTCACTAAAGTTAAAATCCTCCCTAATGTGGAAAAGAGAGGAGACTGCACTAAAAAGTGATAAAAATTACAGGGATACACATATTCTTTGATTTCTTGCAATCAAGTAGCTGCTTTTAGTAATCATAGTATTAGTTTATCTTAATCTTCTACAGCCCTCTGAAACCTCAAACATGAAAATAAGCAGTGCAAAAGCTTTTAAAAAAAAATATCAGCTAATTGATAAGTAGAGCTAACATATGGTGTCCCAAGTAGTCGTTTTGCTAATCTTTTTCTTCAGAAAGTTATGAGACAGAAATTTCATTGAAAAATTGATGCTGATATTGGTCAAGTTAGCAGAGTCTAAAGATATAATGTTGCTCATCTCAAACGGCATTAGTTTGAGATGAAACTAGGACTGTACACTTTTGTAAAGCAGACAAAGCTTGTGGTATGAATTCTGTCTGTTACCTCAATACAAAGTTTGCACAGGATAATTTGAACTCTGCATGGGATAATTTGAAGTATGCATGCCCAATTAATGGACAACCTTAACTTAATCCTGCAATTTTGTCACTAGACTCCACGTACAGTTATATCATCAATTACTTTTTGCAACCTGGCCATCTGATTTTTTACTTCTTCCTCCTTATAATTATTCACTATTCCAATGAAACCTTCAGCCAGTTCATTGTTGAGAAAATGACATCAGAATTAGTCTTGGAAAAAATGCACTTTTCATCCTCAAAGTTTCACTCAAAACACATTTCATCCTCAAAGTTATGTAATTTTGGCCAATTAAGGACAATTGACGGGAAATAGAGAAATTGGCGTTAGACCCAACTGTAAACCCAACAAAAAATGGGTTAAACCGAATGGAGACTTTTTTTAACGGAACAAAAATTGTTGCAACAGACCAAAACCAACATTCTTCTCCTTCTTCCTTCTACCTTTTTGCAACCCCAAAATTTTTTTCCCAAAAGCCAAACCTTACACCACCTTGAAGCAATCAAATACTAAATTTCTATATTTTCAAATTCACATAAAGAGAGTTGAGAAGTGACTGAGGGGGATAGAGGGCTTCCAACCATGGAAGATGTGATAGTGGAAGCCCTTCTATCTAATGAACGGGAAGCTCAGATTTTAGCTGCCAGAGAACTTGGTAAACTTGCAACCAAACTAAGACAGAAGTTAGCAGAAAGAGGGATCATTTCTCGGCTCGTTACGATGCTTCGTAAGCAAGTTTATGAAGCCGCTGAAGCGGCACTCTGCTCTGCTTTGTCTAGCTTTTCACAATGAAAGGTATTGTTTGCATCAGTTAAAATTTGCAAATTTTGAAGTTGCATCTGAGGCATTGGCTGTAGAATTGTTCCCCATCTAATTTTGCTATGATTTTGCAGAAACAAGATCCGAATTGCAAATTCTGGTGCCATACCAGTATTGCTGGAGATCATTCAATGCCAAAAAGAGTCATTGATTGACCTTGCAGCAGCAGCCCTCTTGGTTCTTTCTTCTTGCTCTGCTAACAAGTTAGCAATCGCAGCATCTGGGGCTGTCCGAATCCTGGTTGGATCTCTGAATTCCCAATTGGCAGAAGAACGCGGTTTCCAGAATCTAAGCGTGCAGGCTAAGCTCGATATCATATCCATATTTCACAATCTCTCCACCCATCCTCAGATAATCCCATCTATTGTTTTGGGGTGGGGGAGGAGGCGGTGGTTGGGGAAGTGAGAGTGGAAATGGTCAACATACAAAGGATGGGAATGTGATTGATCACCATAACGGTACGAGTTCTGGAAGTAAATGGCATTCAGGTTGCACACTATGGAGGTAGTGGAGGAGAAGGAGGGGGTGGCGGCAGCGGTGGTGGCGGTGGCAGTGGAGGTGGAGGTGGAGGCGGTGGAAGTGGTAGTGGTGGAGGGAGAGGTGGTGGAAGGAGGAAAAGGAGAGGAAAACATATATGCGGTAGAAGGAGAGATAGTGATGGTAGAGGTGCTGGCAGTGGTGGTGGTGGAAATGGTGGAGGCCATGGTTGGGGAAGTGGGAGTACTGGTGGTGGCGGCGGCAATAGTGGAGGAGGAGGAGGTGGTGGTGGTGGTGGAGGGGGTGAAGGAGACGGTTGGGGATGGGGAGGTGGAGGAGGAAGAAACCAAGATGGGTGTTGGGGATGGGGATTTGGTGGAAATCAACTCCACCAAGTAAATGAGCCCTAAAACTGGATTTGGCATTTACAAGCGCCTAAGAAATCCAGAGATTGGGAAAAAAATTTTGGGGTTGCAAAAAGGCAGAGGGAAGAAGGAGAAGAATGTTGGTTTTCGTCCATTGCAACAATTTTTGTTCCGTTAAAAAATGGCTTCATTCAGTTAAATCCATTTTTTGTTGGGTTTACAGTTGGGTCTAACACCAATTTCTTTATTTCCCGTCAATTGTCCTTAATTGGCCAAAATTACGTAACTTTGAGGATGAAATGTGTTTTGGGTGAAACTTTGATGATGAAATTAGTCAACAGCCCAAACTTTGAGGATGAAAAGTGCATTTTTCCCATTAGTCTTTTATTGAAAGTCGGGGCATTTTCTTAAATTCCTGGCAGTCTAATGCCAGTATTGATAAACTATGTACATGTGAATGGACTACGCAGCGGAAATTTAAATATAGTTACTTCTAACCATTGTTGTCAAGCACAAGTTGATCTCTTCTTGTGTCTTTCACTTCTTCTTGTTTATTCTAACAAAAACAAAATATGTAGAAGAAGGAAAAAGTAGAAGGAGAATTTAGAGTAAGGATCTTCTAGCCTATGCCTAACCCAAAAGTGTGTAATTAATGGAATACCACAGGCTATTTATAGGCTAGACTAGGGACCCTTACTGGCAAATACAAAAATCCCTAGAGTTTCCTTCCATCAAGGAAATCTTGCCAAAATTCATAACTGAAATAATATTTTCTAACTAATTGATTGATTTGATTGATTAACTGATTGAATAAGACATCAATTAACAATAGATATCAATCAATCATTGACAAATGGAAGATACTAATTAATTATTGACAAAATGTCAATTAATTAATTAGGATGTCAATCATCAATCATTATATAATGGGAGATACTAATTAATTATTGACAAAATGTCAATCAATTAATTATGATATCAATCACTTTAAAATCAATCATGTGGGTCATAATTGCCTCAAAAGGAGAAAAGTCTTACATTCTCCCACTTGACCCACATGAAATAATCAGATAACTTATGAGTGACTAGCTACTTAAAAAATGGCCATAAACCTTGTTTGTCACTCACTAAATTCAACAGTTATGTAACAGTTGCTTAATTAGAAAATAATAATACATGAATCATGGCGGTTATGCTCTCATGGCAAACACTTCCTTCCATGTATTACAATGTATTATACTTCCTAATCAAGTGCTTTAAAAGAACTTTATGAATAACTTCATATAAGTTATTCAGGGTCCAACTTTATGGATCACATGATCCTTACTTTATACATGAACAACAATGTGCACAAAATCATGTAAATATAAATATCTCAAGTGTCTAGACAATAACAATAGTTTGAGAATAATAGCAAAATACTAAATGAACTATTGAGTTCCATGTGAGTTATTTGATTATTAACAACTCAGCTGACAACCTTTAGTTGTTTGATCAACAATAATAACTCCTTCCTGTATACTCAATAGCTACCTTTTGCTTTTCAAATAACTATTGAATACCTTATGTCGACTTGCCTATTCTGACTCCCTCTCTTTCATGTATACATAATGAAGGGTATAGTCAAATCAAATATCTATAATGGCTACAATTCAATATCGACAAACTTTATGCCAAACAGTAGATGCCTGTGGTATAACTTCATAGCATCCTTGGTGAATTTATTCCAATGCATGATGTGAACACTATACAATTGTTCACTATTATTACTTAAAAGTAATCAAAGAACCCTTGCATGAAGGTCTTAAGATAGATTAACTATCTTTTACATTCTATTTTGTGAATATCAATGATAGAAGAATTTCACAAATATCATGATTGAGAAAAACTCTCATAGTATTACTCCCACTAATCTTAATGTTTATTAATTTACTAGAAAAAATTCTTCTAAGATCAAATGAAGAATAAATTAATATACCATCGGGAAGAAATAATTTAAATTGCATTCTCTACAAATGTATTATGGTGACACATGTGTATACCTAATTATCAAGAGTCACATTAAGGACATTTGTTTTCATATTTAATGTAACCCTAATAGTGAGTTACTAGTGTCATAATTACCCTAAATAAAATCTCTCAAATTTGGTCAAGATTTTGTGGTAATTTGTGACATTATTCCTGAATATGGAGATTCCTCCATTTGCACCTTATGAAAATATCATCCATTTCATCCTTAAACTCTTGTAGATATACAACATAGTAACCAAAGAATTTCAATTCTCTATAGAGAACATTTTGCTTCCCACTGTCTCAAAGATAAGTCAATCAGTAGGTTCAAAATGGATTTATCTTTATGTGTTTATTTGACAAGGAATTTTTTCGATTGATTGCTTATCTAAAATAATTAAATAATTATTTTGAGAAAAGCTATTAATTTTCCATATGCAACGGAGTCAAATATGAATCCTTACCATTTCAAAACTCCATTCTAGAGAAAAAAACACTCCCACTTACTTCATGTTCTTAAGAAATTTAAATCTCCAGTTCTAATTGAAGTGTAAAGGAATGTAAATTTCTTGAAGTAAAATAGCCTTGTTTCCTTTGTACAGCTTCTTTATGTGCAGGTTGATTACTCTCACAAAACTGAACATAATATTTTAAACTTGATTTCTATCCATACCATAATCAAAGTTGTGTTTAAACAACATTGGAGGAAATTGTTTAAGTATATACTTCAATTTCAAGGCATTACTCACAAGATATAAAGATTGTCAAAATGCTATATCTACAACTATCTCATTATTTTCTTAAGGTACATCATTTGGATGTAACTAATTAAGCATTGCTTTTACTCATTAGCAATGCTTCATAATTAAGAAATTTATAAAATGAGCACATATAGGATAGTCCCCTAATTTTGTGTTCCTTCATTTTATTTTCTATCCCTCAAATTTCAAATTTCCTTTCTCGTTTGAACACTTACAAAGGTATCAAATATTGATCCTTTATCAAATAAGAAAGGAACTTTATATTTGATGAATGGTTACCTAATAATGAGATAAATATCTTTCACCAATAAAAAATGAAAGAAAATAATTCACAAAATTTTAGTGTTATAACGAAACTCTTATGGCATCCATAATGGTTGAATAGTCTGCTTTACTTACGCAAACTACCTGAAATATTATAGTCAATAAATCTAAAATCTTTAAAGATTTATGATTTATCAACTCTTTATTTCCTTATAGAGATATATCTCAATCTCTTATGCCAAAATTTAAGGAGTTTTCCCAGTGATAAACATACTTGCTGCCAATATAATTATTATGATCAAGTGCAGTATATTGCTCAATTCAAAGGATAGTACTAGAAACCTTAGAATTCATAACTTTACTATTTTCAAAATCTACTACTGGATAATGAGATTCATAATCATACCCAATAGTAATTAATTTAAAAATAGAAATTCTAAAGTAACAAGAAAATAATGTTTTAGAAAAAAATAACAAATTTTCTTAAAATGAACAATAATACATCACTTATCTTTATGTGAACAATTTTTTTTTTATTAGTTTCTATAAAGAAACTTTTGTTCACTTTTCATATAATCAGAAATTTATTATACTAGCAGCGTAAATTGACAGCTTTAGCCAATTCACCAAATATATCACAATTTATAACACTCAACAATTGAAATTTTCTTTTGAGTTACTTTCTCTCAAAGTAGAATATCAAATATCATTCTCTTACAAATAACGTTGGTCTTTATCGCTGTTTGATTTAATGAGAACAAAATTACCTTTCTTTCCATTTCTTCTGTCATAAAGGTTAAGTTTCTCTTATTTCTTAACCACTTTATCCTTTCTTAATACACATGGTTAAAACAAGTAATTAACCATATATCTTTATGTGTATTATAAAGGTTTGAATGGTTACGAAATTCTACATGAAAGAATCAAGAATGAAATGCTATAGAAATAACTCAATCTTAATTTGATAGGACTTTAATTGATGATATAGCAAAATTCTCAACTCTAAGAAATGAGCTAAATACATTTCAATATTTAAGTGTCACAAAAGAAAGCCTTCTAATGGTGCTAGTTAAAACTTGCAACAATTTCTTTATGGCTTTCATGCAAGATTTAACTATAAATAATTAGGATTTGAACCCTATTTTATATGAATATGAGATAGAATGAGCAAACTATTAAATTGCTCCCAATTCTCATACTCAACCTCTATATTAGCAAATATATCCACATTATGAGAATGGTTTGTTCATTCTCATAAAAGTGCCAATTTAAAACTTGCACCAAAAACAAAAGAGAATGAATTTAAAAATCAAGCTAATAAGAACCATAAAATCATTGGAATGAAACACTGAATTAACAATCAAGAACTATATCATAAAAAGCTATGAGATTTGTACCTTGATTTTGAATCAACCTTATATCAATTCAAATAGTAAATTCAAACCTTTCTGTGGACAACGGTTGCAAACGTGCATAGAATTTACTTTACTTAATCATGAGACTAGTAATCTAGAACAATGAATTAAAGAAATAATTCGTACCTGTGGGCATAGAAATATCTCTTAATTGACTGTCCAATTTACCATCTTATATCAATTAATCTCACCAAAATAATTACCTCCCTGTGGGGCCGGATAACTATCTCAATGAATTAATTGCAACTTGATATAGATGCCATTTTTTTAAATTTCTTTAATCACTCAACAATATGTGAAAAAGAAATACAAAATTTCTTCAAACACCAATATACTTAAGATGCTGTGGCTACTCCTAAGTATACGGCATTATAAGAAAAATTATCAACTAGTCAATATGTTGACTAAAAATTTATAATTTCAATCACCAAACTATATGTGATGAAAACTTTTCTCATCAAATATTTGGGATGCTGTGGCTACTCCCAAATAGTAATGTAAAAATGAAATTCTTAGCATGACATCTTGTTATTTGTCAATAGTCAAAAAACTTTATATTGACTGAAATTCATCGAATTTTCCTTTCCTTTCCTTTTATAATCACTTAATCTTATGTGATTAAAGTTATTTATACCGTATATTTGAGATGCTATGGCTACTCCCAAATATACGATGTAAAAAAAATTCTAATGAAAATTCATAGAAAATAAGTAGTTAACTCGTTGACTAGAAATCCTTGATTTAATCACTAAACTATATGCGATCAAAATTGTAGTACATCAATGTTTGAGATGCTATGGCTACTCTCAAACATAAAGTGTGCTAGACTTTATAAGGATATCAAAATAGTCAAAAATCTGTATTTTGACAAAAAAATTTCATATTTCCTTTTTTTTTCTTGTATTCATTTTTTTTAACCACTAGCCTTTATGTGATTAAAATACTTCATGCATCAAATAATTGAGATGCAAAACACACTTTATAAAGGAAATTCTCTGAAATTTAAATGTAATCAACCATACTAATGTTGACATTATAATATGAGATAAATGAACAGAAGCGTAATGCACAAAATACTACATAATTCCAAATAACAACAAGAACGTGGAGGCAAATTCATATTGAAATCATGCCTTTAGATATTTATCTCATAATAAGGTAGCAGAGATTCAATAAACCTGCAGATCCATTCATATAAAGTCAACCAATTATATTGCATAGATTAATATGATATTAATCTTTTGATTGTTGAATATAACAACTCTTTATATGTTTCTCGAATTGTTATATTGTATTGATAATAACCATCAATACATATAACCCTTACAATCACAAATATGTAAGTCCAAGAAACATTCAAATTACTTGCAATTATACCAGATTATTGGAGAAAATCTGGATGAATTGCATAACTAAATAAAATATCATATGAATGATACATATACATAGGATTAGTCAATAAATCTCAATTATTGAGAAAATAGAACATAGATCCCATGGCAAATTAAATTCGATTCGTTCAAACTTAATACGAATTTCTAAAACTTTTATCATATTGCCAATAAACCATGAAATTATAAGCTGAACAACATGGTTAGAGGTTGGCTCTGATACCACATGATAAACTAACTATGTACATGTGAATATACTACGCAACGGAAATTTAAATATATACTTACCTCTAACCATTGTTGTCAAATACAAGTTGATCTCTTCTTGTGTCTTTCACTTCTTCTTGTTTATTCTAACAAAAACAAAATATGTAGAAGAAGGAAAAAGTAGAAGGAGAATTTAGAGTAAGGATCTTCTAGCCTATGCCTAACCCAAAAGTGTGTAATTGATGGAATATCACAGGCTATTTATAGGTTAGGCTAGGGACCCTTACTGACAAATACAAAAATCCCTAGGATTTCCTTCCATCAAGGAAATCTTGCCAAAATTCATAACTGAAATAATATATTTTCTGACTAATTGATTGATTTGATTGATTAATTGATTGAATAAGACATCAATTAACAGTAGATATCAATCAATCATTGACAAATGAAAGATACTAATTAATTATTGACAAAATGTCAATCAATTAATCAGGATGTCAATCACCAATCATTATATAATTGGAGATACTAATTAATTATTGACAAAATGTCAATCAATTAATTATGATATCAATCACTTTAAAATCAATCATGTGGGTTACAATTGCCTCAAAAGGAGGCAAGTCTTACAAGTATATCATTTGGATTAGTCAGGGAACAGTTTACATAACCCAAAAGAATCCACATGAACAAGGAGTCCAGATATAGGATAGTATATGATATATCTTCAAAGATTTGGCAGGATGGATGATTGCCATGCATTACCAAGATCGTTCCTTCCTACCACAACTCCAAACCTCAGGAATGACCGCTGTTGTAAGTTGCTGAGCTTTTATTTCAACGGTGCTGCAAGCAATGTCAGTCCAATCAACTAAATCTTTAGTGCCACTAATACAGTCACAGATGCTGCATTACATATCCCAGAAGGTGCAGTTGGAGGTTAAAATCAATTGATAAAGCACTTCCTCACATCAGCATTCAGGAGAGTCCAATCTCAGATTGGGATATGATGTCAAGGTTTTCGATTAGCATCGGATACCCCCAAGTCTATTATGCAATGGTGCTCTGAGAAACGTACTTAACAATTAACATATCCAGATTAGTAGTCCAAAATCTGGAGCACTTCTTCCGGCAGGTTATGTCAAGCGGCCGGTCGAATATGTCATCTGACAAGAATGAATGTGTCATGATGTTCCCCCTGATTCTGGCTCCAGTTTCTAACCCTGAAAACTGCCTGCTTAAAGAGTGACTTCCTTATCTTCTAATCGTTTTCACGCAAGTATAACTTTGCCCATGACTGACAAGAATTATGACTGATATTTGTGAGATACCTCTTGATCATTCTACTTGATCAATATAATTTTGCTGAAAAAGAAAAATAAAGAATTGAATGTACAGATGCCAATTTGTTGTTGGCTTTGTCCGTTTTAATTGTTATCATAAATGTTCATATTTTTTTCCCCTCAAATATCAGCCAACTTCTTGAGAGCATCATGCATAAATAACCGTCTTTTTCTGCCTTGAAACTTTTCCAAAGAATACAATCAAGACAGGCGCTAGGATCTTATGGTCGATCTGAGAAGAATGGAACATCAGAACCTGAAGACTTCTAACTGCGTAAACTTTGTACTTCAGGATGATGCAGGCAGCCTAGAAGCCTGAAAAAAAAGGTGAATTGACCTTATGAATTATAATCCCACAAGAAAGAACGACAGTGATCAACACTAGTGATTTTACTCACGTAACTAATTAAAAGCCACCAAAATGACTAGATCAGTTGCAAACCTTGAAATTCTTCCTTTTTTTGCTTTTTGGGTAATTTTTTTCCATTTCTAATCTCATGATCTTTCCAAACTGCAAAGTAAAAGATTCTTAGCTGCTTCGAAACAAACCAAAAAAAAAATTTTTTTTTTTGAGACTCAAAACAACTTTTTCTGGTGTTGAACAACCGCAAATTCTGATTGCAACTCAGAATTCCAATTCTCAAAGTAGCAGACACTCCTTTTCATTTTTCTAACCATTTGTCTTCTTCGCATTATTTAAGGATTTTATTGCTGAAGAAGTCCTTTGCATTTTTTGATCTTCGTCAACCTAATTAAGTGTCATTAAGAAGCCACAGAAGAGAAAAAAGATTCGTTTCACTCTACCAAATTATATACATTGCTAGCCTGAGAAGCTAAAACATGAGTTCTGTTGTAATAAAACAGACTTGCAAGCATAATGTAAGGAATTTCATAGCATGGAAAACAGACTAGCAAGGACGAGAAATTAAGTATTAAAGATTTTTCTTTTCCTTCTCTTTGAATGAACTTGAAGAATATTAATACCCTCCACCTATCAATTAATTGCCATTGCTTAACCAACAACGATAGTACTTACCCGTAGCCTACAACCGAATGATGTACAAAAATCGAAATATGTAGTCTAACAAGCATGTTTACTCCACATATTCTTGATCCCCCACCAAATGCTAAACATGTTCCACGCTTGGGAGGCTCATGAGAAATTCGTAAAATTGGAATTAATCTGAGTTCGAGCTCGTTGATTACCTTGTTTTAGAACTCAACTCGAGCTTGAGTATTACTCGAGCTGAATTTCGAGTTCAATTGAGCCTTTCTCATTGATTTTTTTTAAAGAAAAATCTAACCAAAATTTTTTAATGACCCATCACTTCGAGCATTTCGAGCACTTCAAGCATTTCAAAATAAATATTAACTAATAAGCACAATACTTAACATTTAAAATTAATTAAGTACTATACTAAAAGTTGAATAATAAGTAAAATACTTAAATAAGTACAATACTTAAAGTTGAATAATAAGTACAATACTTAATAATAACAAGTTTTGTCGAACTAATTCCTGAATACAAATCACAGATTTGCAAGAACGAGAGTGTTGAATTGTCAAGCATTGCGGCTTGACTTGTGTGGCAAACATTTCCATCCCACATCGATGGCAGCCAAGGAAAGCCTTCCGTTGTTTTCCTATAAATAGGGAAGCGTATGAAGGTTTAAGGTGCACCACTCAAGAGAGTTATATGGGCTATTAGTTTCTTGAGTCATCTAGCCCATTCAGTTAAATATTTTAGACTCTCTTGTTTTTGAGTTTAAGAATATTTTCTAAACTTTTTTGTAAGTGCCTATTGGCCTAGGAACCACTTTCCTACGGTCTTTTGTATTTCTTCTTCATAGTAGAAATATTGCTCCTCCCTCGCCCGTGGACGTAGGTCAATTTGACCGAACCACGTAAATCTTCTGTCTTTTATTTGCTTTGTTATCCGTCTTTATATGGTCGGTTTTACCGCCTAATTATTATATGGCCGGTATCTACCGCCTATCTATTATATGGTCGGTTATACCGCCTACTTTGTACTAACTTGAGTTTGTCTATTTCCTGACCCGGTCCTAACAAACTGGTATCAGAGCTGGTTGTTATATTTTGCAAGACAGGTTCATCTGGTGGGGCCCGTTCATCTGGTGGGGTCCGTCCATCCTGTGGGGCCCACTCATCCTGTGGGGTCCGTTTATCCGTGGGGGCATGCTCACCTTGTGGGGTCCGTTCATCCCCGTGGGGCCCGCTTATCTCGTGGGGTCCGCTCACCCTGTGGGGCCCGCTCACGAGACTTGCATATTTGTTTAGCCAGTTTTTTGAGACAAACTTCACGTTACAGATTTTGTGGCAACAATAACGATAACAAAGACGGTTGTCGAGAAATTCGACAGGAATGTCAACTTTGGAATGTGGCAGCTCAAGATGGAGGCCATTCTTGTTCAAGATGGAGTTGATCTAGCGATTCACGGAATCGAGAACAAACCAGAAGATGTCAAGGATGCGGATTTCGCCGATATGGATAAGAAGGCCAGATCCAGCATAATCTTAAATCTCTCCGATGAGGTATTGCGTGAGGTAGCAACGGAGACTTCGGCCAAGGCTATGTGGGATAAATTGAAAGCCTTGTATATGAAGAAGACAGTCGAGAATCGGCTATATTTGAAGCAGAGTTTGTACATGCTTCGGATGTCTGAAGGTACATCTATACTCTCCCATCTTGATAAATTTGATTCCATTATTATGGATTTGGGGAATATAGATTCGAAAATTGATGATGAAGATCAAGTCCTATTACTTTTGTGTTCCCTTCCCTAATCTTTTAAGCATTTCCGTGATACTATGATTTATGGAAAGGAAACAATTTCGTATCGGGAAATTAAATCTGCATTAAAATCTAAAGAGCAGATAGATAGGGACATTACCGGGGAAACTAGTGGGAGTCAAGCCGATGGCTTGTTTGTTCGGGGTAGATCTGAAAAGAGAAACACAGAAAATAGAAGTAGATCCAAATCCAGACATAAAAATGTGGTGTGCAATTATTGTAAAAAGAAGGGCCATGTTATCTCTGATTATTTTAAATTGAAAAATAAAGAAAAGCAAAAGGGAAAATTTGCTGAGAAAAATACTGAATCCGCTGAAGCTAGTATAGCAGCTGATGAGAATGATGGAACCATTTTCTGTGCAACAGAAAATAATTTTAGATCTAACAATGAGTGGATTTTAGATTCGGGTTGCTCGTATCATATGTGTCCCAATAGGGACTGGTTTTCAACATATGAATCAGCTGAAGGTGGAGTTGTCTTAATGGGCAACAACGCTGTTTGTAAAGTTGTTGGCAAAGGCACAATCCGAATTAAAATGTACGATGGTATTGTGAGGACGCTCACAGATGTTAGACATGTTCCAGATTTGAAGAAAAATCTCATCTCTTTAGGCACTCTTGAGTCTATTGGGTGCAGGTATTCAGGTGGAGATGGAGTTCTCAAAATCAGTCGAGGAGCCCTTGTTGTTATGAAGGCACACAGATCTGGTACTTTATATATTTTGCAGGGATCTACTGTTACAGGTGTTGCTGCTGTTTCTACATCAACTTTGTCTGATTCTGATTTTACCAAACTATGGCACATGAGATTGGGGCACATGAGCGAGAAGGGCTTATCTATTTTATGCAAACGAGGTCTTCTTGGTAGTCAAAGTATTGGAAAGATGGGACTCTGTGAACATTGCATTTTTGGAAAGCAGAAGAGAGTTAGCTTCCAGTTGCCGGCAGTTCACAGGACAAAAGGAACTTTGGACTACATTCATTCAGACCTCTGGGGGCCTTCTCGTGCTTCTTCTAAAGGTGGTGCTAGGTACACGTTGACTTTCATTGATGATTATTCAAGGAAAGTTTGGGTCTATTTTCTTAAGCATAAAAATGATGTTTTCCTAACTTTCAAGCAATGGAAAGTTTTGATTGAGAAACAAGCAGGAAAACATGTTAAGCGGTTGAGAACAGATAATGGCATGGAATTTTGTGGAGGTGAATTTAATGAATTCTGCAAGAATGAAGGAATTGTTCGGCATCACACCGTCAGGATGACACCTCAACAAAATGGTGTGGCCGAAAGTATGAACAGACGCTTTTGGAGAGAGCAAGGTGTATGATCTCTAATGCAGGGTTGACAAACGACTTTTGGGCAGAGGCGATCAATATGGCCTGTTATATTGTCAACCGTTCTCCTTCTGCATCTCTTGATTTCAAAACTTCTGAGGAAGTTTGGTCAGGTACTCCTGCTGATTACTCCAATTTAAAAGTTTTTGGGTGTCCAGCATACATGCATGTGAATGATGGAAAATTGGAGCCTAGGGCTAAAAAGTGCATTTTTCTTGGGTATGCTTCTGGGGTGAAAGGATACAGATTATGGTGTCCTGATCCCAAATCCTCAAAATTTGTAATCAGTAGAGATGTTACTTTTGATGAATTGTCTATGTTATCTTCCAAGAAGGAGTCTTGTAGTCCTTGTACTACTGATAGTACACAGAAGCAGGTGGAGCTTGATATTGGCAGTTCTGGTCCTTCTCAATCCAAATCTTCTATTCAGCAAGTGCCAGTAGATGCACTTGAATCTACTATTGAAGATAGTTCAGAAGAAGAGGAGTATTCCATAGCCAGAGATAGACAAAGGAGAGACATTCGACCACCACAAAGATATGCAAATTTAGTTGCATATGCTTTGTCTGTTGCAGAAGAAACTGATGCAACTGGTGAGCCTTCCACCTATTCAGAAGTAGTTTCTTGTGATGATTCTGCAAAGTGGTTGATTGCAATGAATGAAGAAATTGAATCTCTTCATCAGAATGAAACTTGGGTTCTTGTAAAGCCGCCGTCAGCTAAGAAAATTGTTGGTTGCAAGTGGGTCTTCAAGAAAAAGGAAGGTATTCCAGGGGTTGAAGATGCAAGATATAAAGCACGATTGGTTGCAAAGGGCTATAGTCAGGTACAAGGTGTTGATTTTAATGATATATTCTCACCTGTTGTTAAACATAGCTCTATTCGTGTTTTGCTTGCTTTAGTTGCCATGTATAATTTGGAGTTAGAACAGCTCGACGTTAAGACAGCTTTCTTACATGGCGAACTTGAAGAACAAATTTATATGAAACAACCCCAGGGTTTTGAAATTGAAGGTAAGGAAGACCATGTTTGCTTATTGAAGAAATCCTTATATGGATTGAAACAGTCTCCAAGACAATGGTATAAAAGGTTTGATTCCTTTATGTTGGGTCATGGTTATTTGAGGAGCATGTATGATAGTTGTGTTTACTTCCGGAAGTTAAATGATGGTTCTTTCATTTATTTGCTGCTTTATGTTGATGACATGCTCATTGCTGCCAAGAATTTGTCAGAAATTCACACTTTGAAACTGCAGTTAAATAGTGAATTTGAAATGAAAGATTTGGGAGCAGCTAAGAAAATTCTTGGCATGGATATCAAGCGAGATCGAGGAGTAGGGAAGTTGTTCTTGACCCAGAAAAATTACCTTGAGAAAGTTTTGGAGCGTTTTGGCATGAAAGATGCTAAACCAGTATCTACTCCTCTTGCTAGCCATTTTCGGCTATCTGCTGCTCAATCACCAAAATCAGATGAAGAGGAAGATTATATGGCACGGGTTCCTTATTCCAGTGCAGTCGGCAGTATTATGTATGCAATGGTTTGTACTCGTCCAGATATCTCACATGCAGTCAGTGTTGTTAGCAAATATATGTCTTGCCCTGGTAAAGCACATTGGCAAGCTGTGAAGTGGATTCTCAGATACTTGCGAGGTACTTCAAATGCATGTTTGGAGTTTGGAAGAAATAATAACACTTTGGTTGGTTTTGTAGACTCAGACTACGCTGGGGATCTTGACAGGAGAAGATCACTTTCAGGATATGTATTTTGCATTGGCGGTTGTGCTGTTAGTTGGAAAGCTACTCTACAACCTGTCGTAGCTTTGTCTACTACTGAAGCAGAATATATGGCTGTGACCGAGGCAATCAAAGAAGCCTTGTGGTTGAAGAGTTTATTTAGCGAGCTAAATCTATATCAAGGTGTTATTGATATTCACTGTGATAGTCAAAGTGCCATACACTTGACTAAAGATCAGATGTATCATGAGAGGACGAAACATATTGATGTGAAGTATCACTTCATTCGGGATATCGTTGCTGAGGGAAAAGTCCTTATTCAGAAAATCAATACTAAGGACAATCCAGCCGATATGTTTACGAAACCTCTTCCAGTTTACAAGTTCAAGCAGTGCTTGGATTTGGTTGGTGTTCATTGTTGGTGATTTAAGCCCATTGGGGCTTATGTGGAGAAGGTGGAGCAGTTTTACTATTGTCAATGGTGGGATTCCAAATTTTGCCAAGGTGGAGATTTGTTGAATTGTCAAGCATTGCGGCTTGACTTGTGTGGCAAACATTTCCATCCCACATCGATGGCAGCCAAGGAAAGCCTTCCGTTGTTTTCCTATAAATAGGGAAGCGTATGAAGGTTTAAGGTGCACCACTCAAGAGAGTTATATGGGCTATTAGCTTCTTGAGTCATCTAGCCCATTCAGTTAAATATTTTAGGATCTCTTGTTTTTGAGTTTAAGAATATTTTCTAAACTCTTTTGTAAGTGCCTATTGGCCTAGGAACCACTTTCCTACGGTCTTTTGTATTTCTTCTTCATAGTAGAAATATTGCTCCTCCCTCGCCCGTGGACGTAGGTCAATTTGACCGAACCACGTAAATCTTCTGTGTCTTTTATTTGCTTTATTATCCGTCTTTATATGGTCAGTTTTACCGCATAATTATTATATGGCCGGTATCTACCGCCTATCTATTATATGGTCGGTTATACCGCCTATTTTGTACTAACTTGAGTTTGTCTATTTCCTGGCCCGGTCCTAACAGAGAGGAATCTCTCACAATTGCTAGTAACCAACCAAATTTTGATATATTATTTGATAAAAGACTGAATACAAAAGACATAGAGATATAGGCTAAAAATAGTGGTCTAGTAACTTAAGTGATAATTAAGAAATTCCTAAAACAATTAATTAGAATAGGAAATGAACTAATACTAAACCCTAAGAACATACAATGAAAATAAGGAAACAAAAAAAAAAAAATCTGCCGATAATCTGGTGCTTGTCTTTCTACCAGTCGTTAGGCTAGAAATTGTCGAAAGCTTGCCAGTGGAAACGGTCATCATTCGGGCACCATGCCGAACTTCGTCTGAAGTTAGTGTTTCACGCGATTTCTTTCTCTTTCCTTTGCAGGCTCCTTTGACGCCGATAACAACAATAATATTCCTACTAAAATTAATTAAAAATAACAATAAAATCATAGAAGATAACCTAATTAAAATCCTAAATAATTTCTAATCCATACAGTCTCTATTCACTCTTGTAATGGAGGTTAGCCTCATGTCTCCCTTCTTTTTAACGATTTAATAAAATTAGGGCTAGTATTCCCAGAAAAAAAAAATGGCTTGGCATCATCCTGTTTTTTGAAAGTTTTCTAACCTTGTCTTGCTACTTGTTTGCAAGCATCAGTAGCTGGTAGCAGATTTCAAGAATTTTCGATATACAGATTCAAGCCTTACTCAGGACAAGAAGAAACAAATTAACAAATGAAAGAATAATTGGTATTACAGAACCATATGGGAACGGTAGAGTTCGATTTGTAAATAAATGAATAATAGTTTTAGAGTAAACTTTATATATATTGACAGTGCATACTAGTGCTTCTTTTTTAGTACAACTAGTTGTATACCAAATCTTCTTTTGGTTCACATTCTTCTTAAAAACTTATAAAATTGCTATTGTGAACCACAGATAATTGGGGGATTTCTCAGGTTAAAGTCATATAAAAAAAAAAGAAAAAAAAAACCCTCAATGATGCCAATGCTGCAAGAGATAATTTTTAGAAAAAAAAAAAAGGAAAAAAGATTCTTTCGCATAATATGCCATGCCATGAAGGCGAAAGAAGACAAGGGTTCAGACTGAAATGCTCAACATCAGATTCTTTCTTATCATTATCCCCCTCCCCCCTCCCCTCCTCTTACATTAATTAGTTTCGTTTGTTGTGTTTCCTCGTAAAGTTGTACAAGGAATTGTAATTGTGTACAGCATAGGCCCTTTATGAACACTTCATTGCTTGTCCAATAAATAAAACTACAAGGTTTTTTAAAAAAAAAAAAAAATTGTTTGTGCCCAGAAGTGTTGGAGCTGACTAACAAGAACTATAATTGCTACTTGTGTTTGTGCCTTGAAGTGTTAGAGCAGACTAAAACTAAATTTGAAATCTAAAATTTGAATATGTTACGTTATTGAATTGTTAAATACTGAAATCTTAACGTCTGAGTGTATTTTGGGTTAAAAGATAAGTGAACAGCTTATCACTTATTATTTTAAGTAAGTTTTACCTAAAAAATTTAGAGTTACTTAATTAGTTATGACATTTGATTTTTTGTTATCAAACATGTTTAAGAGTGCTGAATTGGTTAACAAATAGGGTTTAAGAAGAACTTTGACTAATACTTGTGTACATGTGCTGTTAATTCTGCTTGCTTAAAAAAAAACAAAAAACTGAACGTTCAGATGCTGATTGGTTTGTTGGCCTTGTGGATTTTAAAGGTTAGGGAAACATTGGAAGAATAGTTCAATTACTCCTCAGAAATTGGCAAACGTTTTCTTTTTTGGTTTAACTTTTAAACTTGTTGAGAGCTTCAGAATTGACTATCCTCATCTGCCCCAAAACTTCCACAAAGAATACAATCATGATACGATTTGGGTTCGTAAAATTGATCTGCATTATATTCCAGCAACAGAATCTAGGAATCAAGCAAAATCAAAACGGATTCAAGAAGAAGATGAATGTATGGATTAAGAAGCCAAATAAAGGGGTGTTAAACAGATGTCAAAGATGAAGAACGCTGGTCGCAGCATTTGGCATTTCTCAATCAGATTCCTGCAGCTGGAGCTTGGATTTTAGCAACCAAACGTAAGACAAGCCAAAATGGCAAAAACAATAAAAAAGAAGAAGAGTAAATCTCCAAAAATTCATGTTCGACTCCTATATATGAAATAAGTGGCCCACATGGTTCATGATTGTAGGTTAAAAAACACATCCGGCCAAATTCGTTGAGTTTCTGACGATGAGTTAAAAAGTCTTTCTCTTTATAAAATAATCTATGAGACACTATAGCATATATGAGATCCTTTAGGCTTTAGACATTATAGGAAAGGCCACGTACAGTTGGTTTAGGTCCGGTTAAATATGATTGGTGTACTGTATGTACAATGTGTGTGTACATTATAGGGTAGGAATAATTAAAGTTAATTATATTTTATATACGTATTGGTTTAGAAGAAAATTACGATTAATAAGAAGATAAAAAGTTATAAACAGTTAATAAGATAAAAAAAGGTTAAATTGATGATTAAATTCACTATATTATGTCATATTGATTAAGAAAACTCCCAAAAAAAGTTATTGATAATTATAAAAAAAAACAACAAAAAAGGTTTACAACTACTAAAACTAATAAAAATTTGTTGTATACAAATTAGAATGTTTTAGCATATATTTTGCTCAAATTTTGTTGCATGTACTAGTTTTTCCTTTTTTTACTGTTATAATTCAAGTAAAATATGCAATATTTTAGTTTAGATACGATAATATTCCATTTTCTGAGTTTTTGTAATTCTAATATGCACAATAAACTTTTAATTACTTTGTGTATAATAGAAGTGTTGTACAACTAACAATTGTTTAATTTTATTTACTATATGATTTCTTAGTCAATGTCATACCAACAACTTACTTTAAATATAATAATCTTCCATCTTCAAAGTTTTTATAACTGCAGAATGCATAATAAATTTTTAATTACTTTGTATATAATAGACATTTTGTTACAACTATCAATTGCTTAAATTTGTTCATTTTATACTTTCTTAGTTTATATTATGCTAACAATCAAAGTGTTACACAAAAATTTATTAGTATGTTAAAGGTTTTATATCTTGGAAGAATATATTCACATACAAAGCATGTGCGTTATTACTAGTTATATAAACGTACACTATACAGTATAAAAAGTATAACAACTTGACAATTGTATGAAATTGCCAACCATACCCGCCTCTGGTCCAGACATTATACATACGAGACACTAATTATATAGGAACCACATGTTACTAAATATGAACCAACAAAATGTGAAGGCACTGAACTAAATTGACGTACGGGCATGGCTAGCTCAACTACTCCCACAATTGATCTTGAACCCTTCCTGAGAGATGGAGATGAAGATGCCAAGAAAAAGGCAACGGAGGAAATAAGACAAGCTTGTTCAGAATTCGGCTTCTTCCAAGTAGTGAACCATGGGGTGCCCTTGGATCTAATGGCTAGAGCCATTGACCTGTCCATGGAGTTCTTCAACAATCCAATGGAGGAGAAAAAGAAATCTCTGCTGAAGCCTGGCCTATCACCACCGCCTGGTTATGTCAACTTTCAAGACTTCTCCAATGACGGGAATGAACATTTTTTGATTCTATCTCCAAGTTCAGGCATTAATATCTATCCTGAAAATCCTCCTGAATTCAGGTATGTTCGAACTTTCTTTTTCATCAAGGTTATGCTATAAATTGAGTACATGGATTGTGCTATAATTCTTGAGCAATGAATCAATTATGTGGAAAGTCCGTAGAGAGTTGAAAAAGTTTCAACCTGTGCCTACATTGTCTATAATGGATTGGGAAGCTAAACAATTGGGTGGCTGAGAACTCAATACATTTTTTTTATTATACTCTTTCACCTTTTTCCAGACCCTTTCCATCCTTGACCGTGAGATACAGAATTCGAATTTTGAAACTAAACAATTAGGATATTAGTGGCTTGTCTTGGACTTGAATCAAATTAAAGCGACCCTTCCCTTATCTGGTAAAAAATCATTCCTGTCTTATTGCCCAATTTGTAACACCCATCTGGCCATGTCCCCCGTCGAAAAGATATGGAAGGATTGATTGATCAGAAATATACTTAAAAGACTGACTCAGTTTATCCATTGTCGACTCGTGATTTACGTCCAAAGTTAGTAAACCAACTCTCTGCTTTGGGCATAAAGTATATAATCTAGGTGGTTGCTGACATTGCTAAATCCAATTTGACAATAATTGTAGAATCTTAAGATTGCCATATTCAATGCACCAAAAAAGAAAATAGCTTTTAGCACATCTATCACCAAAAATAAGGATGGCAACGGCGCGGGGTTGGGGCGGGGAACCCCTCCCCTACTCCCTGCCCTCGTCTCGCCCCACTTCCCCCACGAGGGCACACGTGAGGTTAATAAAAATTTGTTATATAATTTTATTATAGTTAAATTTTAGCAAATAATCAAATACTAAAATATCAACACATCACCAAGTTATTATTCATTGTAATTTCACAATTGAAACTCATAAAAACAATCAAACAAATGTTATTTGAATACAATCCAACATGATGAAACAAATACAACTAAAGGAATCAAGTTTTCACTTTTGACACAAATACAATCACTAATTCGTTATTGTACTTGTGCTTTTTCTTTCTGAGAAAAAAGTGTTATTGTATTAAGTGCAATTAGGAATTTAGTATAAATGTTTTAGTGAATTTAGTATAACTAATTAATAATTTCTATTAGTAGACATATATAATTATTAGTATAATTGATAATATCAATTATATTATATATACTAATATACATTTTATAATACATATAACTAATAATATCATTATCATAAGTTTGTAACTAATTAAATTAAATATTATATATATAATTATATACATATATTGATTTATATATATATATATATATATTTAGTGGGCGGCAGGGCGGGGGATGGGGCGAGGGTATACTCCCCCGCCCCCGCCCCGTTTCTAAATGGGGGAAAAAAATTCCCCCCTGCCCCAATCCCGGCCCCATTAGCCCCCTGTGGGCACCCGCTCCCATTGTCATCCCTAACCAAAAATAAATCATTATGTTTAGAGAAGGATCATCTCTTGATTAAAACTGTAGCATCATTCTAATTTCACTTTTTCAAATTGCAAAGTAAAATTTTGTTTTGACATGTTGATATGTGAGGTGCTTTCATTAACATTGCCAGAAATGTACTGGAGGAAATTTTTCCTAACTTGGTCGAATTGCCGTGGTTGATGGAGAGGATTGTAAGCATATCCTTGGGCCTTGCTCCTAACTTCCTCGCAGAATACAACAATGATAGGAGCTGTGACTTCTTAAAGGCAGTTCATTACTTCCCTATTGAGAAAGCTGATCAGATTAATGGAAGACCAGCACATAAAGATGCCAACTGCCTCACTTTCATTTTCCAGAATGAAGTTGGAGGCCTGGAAGTACTAAAAAATGAGCAGTGGATTCCAATACTACCTGCAAAAGGTACCATAGTGGTCAACATAGGTGATGTGATTCAGGTAAATCAATCCATTTCCTAGCTTTTTATGCTTTTGTTTGATATATATCGTGTAGTTAATCCCGCATATATTTTTCATTTGTAAGGTATTAAGCAATGACAAGTTTAAGAGTGCGAGTCATAGGGTAATCAGGCAGAAAGGAAAAAGTCGTTGCTCCATCGTATTTTTTGATAATTTACATGGAGACAAATGGATTGAGCCACTGCCAAAATTTGCTACAGAGATTGGAGAATCTCCCAAATATAGAGGATTTATGTACAAGGAATACCTGCAACTGAGAGTAAAGAACAAGTTAGATCCACCAGCCAGACCTGAAGATGCCATAAATATTACCCATTACTCGATCTCCACTCAGGATCAAGGCAATTGATGTCAATAGCTTCAGTTGGAAAATCTGGAATAAAATTAAGTGTTCGTGATGTATTTTTACTTATGAAGTATGAACATTTTATGAGGGAGGCCATCATTAATTGCTTTCTTGTTTGTTTTGGTTTGTAATAAAATCTCTTCAGGATTTCTAATGTGCGTATTCTCCCATCTCAACAAGATATTTTAACTTAAAGAAGTTAAATAATAGATCTGATAATAGAAGATATGTACATATGTTCATGGTAGTCAAAGCGATTGATATCAATTTGTTGAATATATTGGAGTTTCAAATGTAAATTTTGGTTATTGTTCAGATCTAATGTGTCTTTAGACCGTTAATTTTGTTGTATCTATGTTGTTTCTGATATATTTTCTACCATTAATGCGGATTTCACGAATAAAATTATGATTTTTATTATCTAAGAAAAAAAAAAGAGAAACCCTTAAGAACATTTTATTGTTATTTAAAATAATATTTTATTTTAATGAAATTCCCTTGAGATTCCCGACAATTTCACTGAGCTCTCTGGAGATTTAAAAAATTATACATACATCTCTTATCATTTAAAATGACAATTTTATCCTTAAATATTTTAATGAAATTCTCTTATTTGGTATGCTTGTACTTAAAATGAGTTTTAAAATTATTTTTTCATTCTTTTTCCTTTTTTTTAATTTTTCACCAATAAAACTGTAAAATAACCACTATTGTTTCTAGTTTCTATTGTAATCAAATGTCGAACTAATGATTTTTTTGACGAGTTAATTTTATATGTAATCTTGATGATCTTTGTTTTCTTATTTTTGGAACTAAAATTAACAATCAATCAAAAAATGGCCCAAAATCACTACGAAATTATGATAATCCCACTACCCAAAAAATTCATAAAGTCTAAATGAATTATTTCAACATTTTCTTTTCTATCTTATAAGTCTAAATCCATAATAAAGTACCATCAAAAGTATCTTATTGTAAGAGCCCGGTGCAACCCAATGAGTACAAACAAATTCACAATGATGCACAAAGATATATCAAATTTAAGCACAATAAAGAAAACTTAATTAAAGAGAAAAGATAAGAAATGCAAACCAAATATCAAACCAATAGCCTCTTCAATTGATGGCGATGCTAACCAAGATGTACAAGTGAAGGCTCACTCCTTCCTCACCCCAAATACTCTTTGGTTGAGCCAAGGAGTTTTACAACTATTCTAGTTAACCCTCAACAACCTACACTTGAAAGATCACTCACCCAATTAAGAACTATTTTATACAAATGAGGCAACCTTCACCAAGGTTTTACCACTCCAAGTGATTGGTTCACCTTCACCAAGGTTTTACTACTCCAAGAGAGTAACCTTCACTTGAGCAACCTCACAACCCAACTTCCCCAACCCCTTATACAACCAACAAAGAATCTTTCTACTCAAAAATCTCACTTGTAAGCTTGTATTTTGTGTTGGCAAAAGTCTCTAGTCTTCTTGTGCTTTGGGGTTTTTATAGAAGGTGAGAAATGGCTCCAAAAGACTCTCCAACGGTCAAATATTAATTGCTGTCAAAACTAGCCGTTGGCCTGTCGGACGTCCGACAGGTGCCTGTCAGACGTCCGAACCACCTGTCGGACGTCCGAACCCTGCGTCCGAACGTAGGCAGAGAGTCATCAAATCTTTGCGAAATTTCTCGGACGTCCGATGCGATCGATGTGCGTCCGAGGCGTGTGTCCGATTCTTCCGGACGTCCGATGCTTCGTCACGAGCGTCCGACAGAGTTTCCTTCTTGATGTTCTTCATCCTTTCGGACGTCCGATAGTTTCCTTTTGGCCGTCCGACATGAGTGACCTGATTTTGCTTCTTTATTTGGTTGGTTTTCTTTCCTTGACACCATTGAACCTGATTCTAACAAATTTCTCACATAAAAACATTAGACCAAATCTACATTTTGGTTTGTTAATCATCAAAACCAAGGATTGATCGACCAAGGTCAACACTTATCATAATGATAAAATTATTATTATAGTTGTTTATCAAATAGTAGGTATGGACATGAAAATTTTGGCACCTTTTCCTTATAATTATACTAGATAATCTTATAATTGTATAGGAAAATAAATTAAAACTCATTACATAAGGGCATTTTTGGGTATTCATTTAAAAAATTGACCAAGTCAATATTATTTTAAGACTTTTTGTTACTAAAACTATCAAATCAAGGAAGGTAAGTGTAATTTTTCAAATCTCAGAGGAGCTCAATGAAATTATTAGAAACCTCAGAGGAGGTTTCTGGAATTATCCCTTAAAACTAAAAGAGCTATGTTGTTTATTGATAACTCATCGACCAAGAAAAGGACGAATGATATTCAGCATCAAGACAACATGGATGAGAGCACAAAATTGGACTTTATCAATCATCCCAGTGTTTTGTTACCCACCCCACAATACGCTATTGTCTAAACTTCACAAAACTAAACAAAAACAACCATCAAACGAATATATATATATATATCACTCGAGAGAGATTTGAGTTTTCCAGTTGCTGTGCATCCACATTATATTCCTCTTTTTTTGTGCTAAACACAAGAGAGCGACCAAAATCTTCAAAAGTATGATTCATAATTACTTTCTGCCTTGATGCTGAACAATTACATTTCCAGAATCTGTTTTCAACTTAGTGTCATAAAAGGGAAATATTTGAGTAGATCTTGTCACCGCGCTCAGCTTGAGGATAAATCTTTTAGCATTTCTGTGATATGCACCAGATTATGACAAAAATACGAGTAGATCTTGTCAATAATTAGTGTTGTGTCCTCCTAGCTATTGTTTAAGCTTTACAAAATTAAAAAAAAAAAGAACAAAAATAAATAAATAAATACCACTCGAGGGAGAAAGTGTTTTATTGCGATTGCAATGCATCCACATTCTGTTCCCTCTTTTTTGTGCCAATAATACACAAGAACAGCCAAAATGGTCTAAAGTTATAATTAGTACTGTTCCACTACCACATCACATAAAAAGGAAAATACTCGAGTTGCATTTTTTTTTTTTTTTTTTTGCATTTTTTGAACTGACTCGAGTTACATTTTTTACCAAGGTAAATCTCATGACAATTATTTTGTCCATTGGCAGTTCTATATATGATCTTTTATGACAAAAATAACACTAGGTAGCAAACTATAGATAATAAAAGCGTAGACCTTAAGGCTTTGTGATTTTGACTTTACAAGTTACATAGGTTTAGATACCTATGTAGAAATTCTCATTGTTTATGTCGGTACAAGTAAGACTCGAATCTCAGGATTTTGTGAATTTTGACTTTACAATTTACATAAATTTAGATACCTATGTAGAAATTCTCTAAGAATGTGTCTAGATCTTCTTGTATATTTAATATTTCTAAATATTGGTTTGGACTTGATTCATAATAGCCTTTGAGACTATATACTTTTCACGTATTATTTGTTTGGAGAAAAGGGATTTCATGATATAACGACAAGGCCAAAGTTTGTACGGAATTCGAAGACAATGTATTGATAGTTTGTTGTGGTCACGCGGCTGGAATCAAAAGGATTGAAAGAATCATAGATTGAGTTGACAAAAGGGGTTTCTATATTCATAAAGCTTTCAAAATAGATATACGAAGGGTTGTATCTTTCATTTTCATATATAATAAAATAAATGAAGATGATGTTTCTGCCCGGACTTGAACTTTTGGTTGGCAATGAAGGTGATAATGACGATTGAAGTAGTGATGGTGGTGATGATGTTTGATGGAAGTGGTTGGTGTTTAGAATTTGAAAAATTAAGGCTCCGTTGAGATTTAACATTTTTTTGAAAAATTATTTTTATGTTTCACATTTATAATAATAAACTCTAAAAACAACTTCAAAAAAACTCAAAAAATACAACACATCTCAAATATTTTTAAAAAAATAAAAAGATTTTTTCTTTCTTTTTCCACACACTACCCACCACCACTACCATTACCACCATCCGTCACTCTCCACTATCACCACCACCACCCTCTCTCTCTCTCTCTCCTTTTTTTCTCTTCCCTTTTCTTCTCCTTCCTCTGTTCTCCCTTCCTTTTCTTTTCCCCCAATCTCCCCTCCCCTCCATTGACCGCGACCTTCTAGGTCGCGACTAGAGTGGCTGCTGCAGCCACCACCTGCGAATAGGAGAGGGATTTGGGATCGGGGAGAAAGGAGGGAAGGGGGTAGGAGGGAGAGAAAAGAGAGAGGAGGGAAAAGTGGGGAGGAGGAGAGGGAGAGAGAGGAGGGGGAGGGAGGGGGTGGTGGTGGTTAGGTGATGTAAAATTTTAAAAAAAAAATATCCCAAAAAAGTGATAAATTGTAAAATACCCCAAAATATATTTTAAAAACCGTTAAAAATACTTCTAAAAATTACTCCCAAAAATATTTACAGTAAAAGTTTTTCATATATACAGTTACAGTAAAATTTTTGAAAACACACAAAAAACAACTAATCCAGACGGAATATAAGATTTCTGTGATTTGGGAATTTTCGAGGAAGATGACCCATTTCACTAATGGGTCGAGTCTTTGGGTAAAATCAGTCAAGCTTTTGCTCAAATGGGTCAGACAAATCTGGTTAACGGGTCAAGCTAATATTGGACTCTTCTAAATAGGTTCAACTTAAAGGATTTGGGCCTAATATTATGGACCGGTGTTATTTCTCTGCAGACAAGTATTAAATAAAGGCCTGTACAGATTGAGTATCTATTCAGCCACTAATTTCGTAATTCAAAAATATACTTGTTAGAGGAAATCATACCTTAGCACAAAAGGCTTGTTGGGCCTGTCATCTACTCAGATAATACAAAATGTATTTGGTCCCAAAGAATTTAAAATGTCAATAATTATTCTAAGCCTCATGTCTAATTTTAGAACAGTAAGGCCCAAATTTAAATAAATATAAATCTTCTTTTAATGGACTAATCTAATGCTTCTTTTAGAAAAAAATAAAAATAAAACAATAAAAAATAATAACCTTATCAAAATTGACCTAATGCTATTAATTGAACCCAAAAGCAACTTCTATAAATCCAAGTTTATTTTTTAAGCCCAAGATTCAAATAAATGTAAGATCAATTGATTTATGGGCCTGGTTTTAGGACTAAACTGAATTTACATATGGTTCAATTTCTCATGAGACCGTTTAAAGAAAAAAATTACAATAATAATAATAGTAATTTTAATAAATGAAAATGAGTATGTGTCAACATTTAAAATGCATAAATAATAATACGAAAGATCATCTCAAGAATAATTATTTAAGGTGGCCATTCATAGAAAGAAATTTTTCCAAATTAGAAAAATCTTCTAAAAAGGGGATTTCATTAGAATTTTATGGATAACATTAGATAGTGAAGTGTTTAAGTAATCTAACTTTACACAAGAACATGTGATTGGAAATGATAAAAATGCACAAAATCGAGGGCTTGAAAACAAGCTACAATTCCTACATTTGCATGGGGTTGATGTAACAATTTCTCCCACATTGGATGATTGGCACCCATATTATTGTGACAACTGTGTGACATGGAGAAGGAATGAAAGATTAATGCCGATCTGAATCATACTTCAAAATTGTGAGGCTCAAATCGAAATTTTGCTTATCAATGATATGTGCATGTTGATTTTAACATTGTTTAATGATGCCGTTTCTATTTTATGTCACAGATGACGCAGGATAAACATATAAAAAGTGAGTCTGACTGCCATAAAACTTTGAGATTATCACTTTATTTGAGTTAAATGTTGAAAAATTTAAACTTTTATAGCCAATGTAACATCATTTCCAGATTTTGTCCTTTGTGCAAACAAAATATCTGTGCTTATATAGATTAGACCATTATCCAGCCCGAATGTTTATAAGTTCGAACTTTCAATAATTTGATGGAATCATGACAATTGTTGTGCGAGCACCATTCAAGCTCGTTGAACTTTGATTCAAATCAAGTCCTTGAGAAAGTGGGGGAATTGACTTAAGGCTAGATGACTTAGACGTCAAATAGTACGACAAAACAAGATTCCGACTAGAGGAACGAGTACGGTTGCAAACGAATCGATTCGCTCGTGAGTTTATCGTGAGCGGCTCGAGTCCGAACTTGACTCGAGTTCGAGCTAACCAAATTGAATTTGAGTTCAAAAATGTTAAATTCGTTAACTCGCGAGCCGACTCAAACTCGATTATATATATATATATATATATTATTTTAATAGTAAAATTATATTTATTCCTGATATTTTATTATTTGTTAAGAACAATTATTATTTTATTTATTTTTAAAAATAAAATAATTATTTTTTTATTATTTTAAGCTCGAACTCGAGTTTGATATTTTGAACTCATTGAACTTGAGTTTGAGTTCGAACTTCATAAAATTATGTTGAGACTCGATTCGATTAGGTTGAAACTCGACTTAACTCGACTTGTATGCATGAACATCTACATTTCATTATATATTCCACCAATTTGCTTTGTATATGGTGGCAACCCATATTCAGTATTCAAATGCAGTACTCACACTAACTTCTAAGCCAAGACAAGCCTAATGGAATCCGCATTCTCCTGCATCATTTAATACCGGTTTCCTATAGATTAGGTAGTAAAACCAAATGAAACTGTTGGCATATTAAATCAAATCTAGAAGTATTTATTTATTGGTTTTATTGGAGTTAAATTTTTAGCAGTTGTATGATTTAAGAATTTGTGTTTTATTTAGTAATTTCTTATTCAAGTAGTTTCTTTCCTAACAAGTTTGGTAGATTATAAATAGGACATTATTTAGGATGTTTTCTTGAAAGAGTTTAGAAGAGTTTGTTAGGTTTTCTATTGTGGTGTGACTTTCTTCATTGTTTGAGATTTTAATAATATTGTGAGTTGATTATTTTCTTTTCTCCCATATATATTTTAAGTGTTTGTTTTATCTCTTCAATTCATGGTTGTACAAAAACTATTGCATGGTTGTTGATTATTTCTTTTTTAAATTCTAGATTCTGCATTATTGCATCCAGAAAAAACCTGTGCAGGGATGGAATTTATTGTTGGGGGAAAATCCAAGGAAGCAACTAGCTAGTTAGCCATGCTTGTGGTGAGCTCAAATGTTCGAAGTCTGATGTGTGGCCTCGGACGATATATTTTGAGTTTTTGGTGTCGAGGAGGCTGTAGCTCTGTCTACCTATCATTATTTTTAGCACATATGGACGAATCATGATTCACGGTCGCAAGTCGTGACAACAACTTGTTCCATATTCATCGTGGTATATCGATTGGATATCAGGCAATACATACATTGCAGCACATAAAAATTTTTTAAAAAAAATTTGAAAAAATTACTGAAAATAAAAAATACCATAACAAGCACATTTGTCAAATTAAATTTACTAAATAAAAATACTTGATGGGTTTCTTTCTATTTGTTGAGGTTTTAGATTTTAGGAACTTTATTAATTTTACAAATTGAATTGAGTACCTTTTCTAGAAGCACTAACTAGCACTTGGAGCCCTCCCTGGGTTAGCTCTTCTGGTAGCAAGCGCCTCTTCAGGCCACGCTTACCAGGTTTCGAGTCTTGCCTGGGGCTACCGCATCCGAGGGGGTAGGGCCTCCCCTCTAGGACCGCAGGGAGATTAGTCGGGTCAAAAGCCCGGATACTCCCTGTGTCTAAAAGAAAAAAAAAAAAAAACTAGCACTTGGCATATTTCATATTATTTTCTATCCACTACCTTGTCACTGTTTAAAAAAACCCCAGAATCATTGAACTGGCAGATTGGATCGATTGAACTAATAAAATCGGGAACTGATCCACTAGGCAGTCTGAGTTTAAAAACACTGGCCTTGGGAGGAACAAATTCAGCTGCAGCAAAAACCAGTAGTATTAGGCTTAAAGGGCAAAAATTTTATAAAATGATATGGTAGTTTCTACCATTTTGGTGGTAAAGGCAAAATTAGCGGCTATGAGGAAGACAACACAACAAACACTAAAGTATAGGTTTTTTTGAGAAGAGATAAGCCCGGTTGAAGAAAGAAATTCGCATAAGTAAACAATAAACTGGTCCTGCTTATAAAAGTTGTACTGTCTGACAGAATGCTATTTAATAAGCTGGTCCACTTGTAAAAATGGCCTTGTCGAACACAATACTCATTAACCCATGTTGTTACAGAAAAGAAAGCATGAAATTATTTTTTGTCGTAAGAAAAGTATGAAAAATATGAATATGCGCATTAACCATTATAAATTGATATTACAAAATAATGGAAGGCCACATAAAATAAAATATTTTGGCTATTAAGAAAAAGGCAATGTGAACTTTATAAAAGGTCAATCTAATGAGGAGTGCCCAATTAAGATATAATTCAAGTATTAAATTTGAGAAAAAGTAAAATTTATTAGAGAAAGTGTATAAATACAAAAGAGTATAATAATTGTTAATGTGCATTCACATTTCAAGTTAAGTGTGATTTGAGTGTTTAACGAGTGTTGTTAGAAATATCCATTTATTAATAATGATTAAGTTCTACATATATAGTAAAGCATCCATAAATTAATACTTGATAAATTAATAAGCTCTATTAAATACCGTTCGTGAATAAAATTTAGGGTTGGCTACCCTCCCCCATTGGGGTTTCGCCAAAAAAAAAAAAAAAAAGCTCTATTAAATAATAATTTTTGGGTCCCGACTTGAGCTAATCAACCAAAGTAATAATTTTAATAAAATAATAAGATAATAATTTTTGTTTGAAAACCTTACATAACCCTTTGATCCCATTCATGTCATAAATTAATAATTCACTAACATTTATATATCATATTTTTCTAAAACAAAAGTCTATTGCTGTTTGTTTTTTCTTGAAATTTAAATCTATCCTAACCTCATCCCTAATTTTTCTTATTGTATCTAAAAGTTTTGGACGTGAATTCTCATATTGCAATAAATTATGAAGAGTTAATTATGCTTTTAACTTTAAGCGCTCCCTTCTATGTAATAGGCTCCAAAGTTATTGTATCATCTATAGCTTTCATCATTAGCAGGATTTTCAGTACAACCACCAATTATTTCTTCTAAACTTGAGACCTCTAATCTTGTCTTTTTTTCATTCGGATAATCCAATAAGTAATTAACATATGTAGACTTTTAAGATTCTTTTATTATTAGAATAATTAATATTTTTATAAAACAAAATAAAACTTTAGTCGATTAATTATGAATTGTTAGTACAATCAATAAATAAAAAATTATTAATTTATCAATTAATTAATACCTTTTTAAAATAATAGAATTTGTATAGTCCCAATTTGTTAATGTGTAGAGGTTTTATTGTAATTTGTATTATGGAAACTACGTAGCATTCATTAAATTGAGAAATTAGTACTTTCATTCAATAACTTCAAGGCAAATAAACCATGTAGCTATAATTATTGCTACTTATGATTGCATTAAAAAAGAAGAAGAAAGTATCATACCGAGTAATGGTGCACAAATATAGTACCAATTCATAGATGCTTAAATTCAAAGACTCGTATTGGTTAGACTGTCATAACACAGTTAAGAACAATTGTTAGCATGGACAAATACAAGATTATACTTTGCATGTTGGAAAATTAGACATGAACAAATAATTTATATTTCTTTTGTGATTTGAAAAAGCACTGCAAATATATGATCAAATTAATAGAACGAGATATTGTAAGGAAATGATTATTTATAAGAGCTAACTTTTCTAATGTATTGTTGCTTATCTCGTGACTTCATCCTATAGTATCAGGTATAGTTGCAAGGAAAAGGACCAAGAATAATTGCAAAGAAAATCAAATATGGTGTAAGAATCGCGAAAGTCTTAACAATAATTGTAAGAATAATTACAAATTCATGGATTCGATCAGTAGTTTTGTGAAGTAGAAAGAAAGAACTCTTTTCAGGATTCATGAATCATGAAGTAGGAACTCTTTTCATGATTCATGATCTAATTGCTTGTGTATACGATAAAAAAGGGCTGAGAATAATTGCAAAACCATATTAATCATGTTTTTAAATTTATGAATAATAAATTGTAAGAATCATAAAAATTTTTGGATTCATTTTGTAGTTATATGAAATAGAAAGAAAGAACTCATTTCATGATTCATAAATTTAGATAATTTGAATCAGCAGAGACAATTTTAACCCAGCAGTCATGCGACTTCTATCTCTACCGGCACTGGTTATCGCCGGTAACCAATTATTTTGCTCTTTCTTCAATTTAATTTTATGCATTTTATGATTTCTTTATGCTAACTTGGCCCCCACAAGTTCAGCCTTCTCAGCTGCTACAATGGTGCTCAGATTGAATTGACATTGGACTGTATACCAATGAAATCATTGAAACAGCTGTGCGAGTTTGAAAAAGCTTCGGCTTAAGGAGTTGTTGGTTCATGAGCTTCCACGCATCCTCAATTTGTCGGCTCGAGGAGTTGTTGGTTTCAATGTTTTTAAATCCGGATAATTCTTGAAAAACTTTTCGGTTCACGGTTCGATCGGTTCAACCTCAATTCAAAGATTTAATAATTTTTTTGAATAAAACTAAAATATTTATTTTAAAAAATAAATACTTAATAAAAATAGATTGAACTTCCCGATTTTGATCGGTTCAATCGATTTTTGACCGGTTAAATTAATTTTTTGAATTTTTAATTGAATCGAATAAAAAACATGATCGATTTACGGTTCAATCGATCGAACCGATCCGATTTTTCAAAACATTGGTTGGCTTACGAGGCTTATAAAATTTCAGCACTTTTTTCCTTTCTTTTAAGTTACAAAAGAACATCTAAACTGAATTTTCTCTTCACTTGTTCAAGGAAGTTGAGACCCTCAAGCTAAAAATTTCTGAGAACTTTTCTTATGTTGGCCTGCAAATTTAAGTTGGCGAACATGGATGTTAGTTTGGAATTTAATGATGTAAAGGAAGTAAAACTTCAAAACTTTGTACCTCATATTGAGGATGCTCTAAAGAAATAGGGAAAAGACACTAGTTTTGATGGTAAAAACTCACAAATATCATTTGTTAATGCCTTGAAAAAAGTTTTTGCAACTGTGACCATCAATTTGCGTGATGATATCAAGTTTTTTATACAAATAATCATCGAAATTTACAGTAGTTAGTTGGATTTCTGCTCATGGCATGGCATTAGTCACACAAGCAGGTTATACTTTAATCACATAAATAAGTTTTACTTTCTTATGTAGACATAAGGTTATAATTGTTCTTTATTTTATCTAATCCTTTATACATACATATACATATATATATACACACACATGAATATATATATAATATTTTTATATTTTTAAAACTTTAAAATATTTAAAAATAAAAATTTGTGCCCTGGGGCTTTGCTCCGTCTAGGCGAACATATAACGTCCTACTCAACGCTTTCGCCTTTTAAAACACTGATTATAACCCGTCCCTATTTCAAGAGTTAGAATTTTTTTAACCAAAAAAAAAAAAGACAAGAAAAGAAAAAGGAAGGAGACCACACTCTTTAAGGACAAGATTTGCCTTGGGTTTTGCTTAAGAAATTGGTTTGTACCTTGTGCCCCACAATGTCATCCCAAAGCCTGCAAATAATTGATGCAGCTCTTAAGATATCAGGGTCATTTGATGCCCAATCGAAGCTCTCCTTCGTGACAATATCCCCCATGCCTAGGAAGGATGTTATCTTAAGAGTGGTGTATCCACAGGTTGCCATACATTCCTTCATTGTTGGTATATATGTACCCTTGGTGCAGCCACTTAGCCTCAGCAAAATAGGCATGAGCCAACAACTTCAGCTGCACATTAGTCCAACAATATCAACTATTTCTATTACTAGTACGTAGGTCTGTTTGGATTGTGAATTATTAGAGATATTTTTACTATAGCACTTTTTGTGATGTGATGTATGTGAGATAAAAAGATAATTGGGAAGGTAAAAAGGTGTATTGGAAATTGCAATGATGATGTAAGCAAATAAATTTGGGGAAATAAAGCCCAATCCAAACAAAGGAATTCGAGTATGTTCATACTGCTTCCTTGGCGTAATATGTTCGAGATATGATCTTCCTTTCTTGGCCATTTCTTCCTCAATTTCTTCAAACAAATCCAAGAGTTTCATGCAGCCAACGTTCCGTCTGCACATATTGTAACACATTATGATATTACAGCAAATTTTTGGAGCCAAATCTAAGAGTAAACATTCCAAAACTCTCAATTGCTTCTGTGAAGATCTTGAAGTTCTTCGTATGTCCCATGAGCTGTTGGAATGTATGCCCTAAAACAATGTATTTGTTTTTATTTTATACATTCCTTATTATATGTTTTGTATTTTAATAACTTCTTATTTATCTGTTAAATATTAGATACAACCGATAAAGTCCTTATAATATTACTAATGTGATGATAGTCACAAGAGTTGGTGACTATGAGATATCAATCACATTTATAGTAATATTATTAAAATTTCCTAGTTTTTGTACTAATGAAATAGGACATCTTTAGTACGGTAAAACTAGTACACAGTTAGCCTCTAATTAATGTAATTAGTGGTTGTTCTCATCAACTATGGTATGAAGATACTTAGGCTAATGTGTAGATGATTTGAAAAGTACAAATGCATTGGAGTGATCCGTTTAGAGATCCCGTTAGGATATCTATCTAGTGCCAATGGTGTATCTCTAGTGAAAAATTGTGTAAGTGATCCTACGACTTGAGATCACCATAGTATCTTGAGTGTGAATCGCTACATTTTGACTCTATTTACTTGTTACTCTTCGTGAGTACCTTAAAGTGTAGAAGTTGGATGTAGTGTGAAGCACGTAAAGAAAATGGGTGATCAAGATAGGATTTACCACTCTGATAGAAGGAGTTGATATCCGGATGGCCACTAGTGAGAAATTAACCCTAAAGTCGACTATTAGGTAAATTGAAGAATGTCTTCAATTTAACCTAATTAAGGGTAAATTTCGGGAACTAGAAAATTTAATTAGTCATCAGGGAATTGGCACTTATTCCTTATTCCTGACTAATTGGATATCTTTGGTGAAAGGATAATAATTACACGGTAATTTTTCACGGAAAGGTTAGGTCAAATTCCCTTGACTAATTCCGAATAATTGGGCAATCACGATGTGTTGCTAGACACCGCTCGTGATTTATAATTATGGATTAATTATTTATTATAAGTTATGATAAAATAAAGTCGTTTATTTTATCTAATTATTAAACCATAATTATTACCAATGTATTCGGGACCTATTGGGTCACACGCAATAGAGATTTAATCCTGGATTGAAACTATGTGTATTATAGGGGTTTAATTTTAAAAGAAAATTAATTCCAGACCTTTTTGAGCAGATAAGAGTAAATGGTTATCTCTTATCTATCAGATAATGATAGATAGAGTCTTGTGTGATGAGAAGTCTGATGGTTTTGATTTTGAATCAGACAAGAAGACTTATCAATATACATCATCATATATCTCTCTTATGAATGGCTCTCTAGGTTTTTTTGCTATGGGTTTTTGGGGACTGAGATATAGAAACTAAAAATCGAGGCTTTGTGATTGTCACACACACAAAAGAGAGAATTGAAAAGTGTAAAAAGGCTAGCACCTTTTTCTCTTAAGTACATAGTTCGTGAGACGATCCAGGGTTGCTCTAGCGTGGATATCAGTAGAGGCAGGACGACTAGACTGCTCAGGGGCTGACCATCCTCAAACAACGCTGCAGGGAGACGCCGCTTGGATTAAGGTAATCCTAAAACCCTACCTTTAGTACATCATACGTAAAATCTAGGGTGATTCCTGGATGGTTTTAGGGAAAAATTTTTATTTTTCCGCTGCGTAGTGTCCCTAAAACCCAACAGTGGTATCAGAGCCATCCCTAAGAATTTTACGTATGATTTTAGGCAATTTTGGATTCATGGATTAATACTACTGATTGGATTTAATTAATATGCGAAATTATGGAAAAAATTAACTTTCGTTTAAAAAAAAAAAAAAAAGAGGTTTTCATGAAAGGTTTTGAAAACCTGCGTTAAGTGCATGAAGCAGCCGCGGCCGCAGCTGCAAGTTTTCACAAGCACCTGGTTTCCCCTTCTTTCGTGGATTTGGGTCACCCATGGATGTAGTTTATCATCTGCAAAAGTTGCAAGATGATCATTGAAAACAAAAAAAAAAAAACCTGCAAACTTGCAGATGCTGCGATATCGCGGCTGCAAATTGCTGTCACCGGCCGTTGCTGCCAAATGAGCCATGGTAGCTCACCTTGGTGATGGAGAGAGGTTAAACCCCTCTTGGAAGTTGCTGGGTAAAGAGCTATGAGCTCTGTGGGTTAAAAGAGCAGCGGCCAACATCTGCAAGGAAAATTGCAGCATGGTGAAGCAACCGTGAAGTTGCGTCCTGTGACCACTTGGTGATGCCGCTGGGAGTTGCTGCCATTGATGGTCAATGGAGACCTCAGTGGTGGTGGCTAAAACAGTGGTGGCTTGTGGTGGTTGCCGGTGCTGCTGGAAAAAGAAGTGCAGCAACAAGACAGGAGCAGCGGAAGCATGGTGTTGCAGCCGAATGGTTGCTTCCAGTGAACACCCTGGTGGCTGCCGCTGGGAGTTGCTGCCGTTGATGGTCAGTGGAGACCTCAGCGGTGGTGGCTGAAGTGGAGGTGTCCAGTGGTAGCTGCTGGTGATAATGGAAAACGATTGCAGGAGAGGTTTAAGAAAAAAAAAAAATTTTTTTTTTCTTCCCTGAAACTTGAAGTTTTGAACTTTTGGCAATCTTCTGAATTAAATCCCATTTTAATTGTTAAAATGTATTATGGAATCATTTATTTCATATATTATTAGGTTGGGAATTAATTTAGAACTAATTTGATTAATTTGAATTATTTTCCCATTATTTCCTCAAATTAGTTGAGGATAAAGTTGACCTAATAAAATTTAATTTTACCAATATTTCTTGCGTATGCATGGACCCAAAATTTGTTTGGGACCTTAGGAATTAAATCCAATTAATCCATGAATTGAGATTGCTTATTTTACATGCTTTTCTTTTATTTAAAGTTGTTTAAATCGTGAAAATGCATGGTGGATGGTTGTGGATATAGTACGCAATATGATTGTGGTATTTTGGATGGTTGCAATCATTCTAAGATTGAATGGTTGTAATTAATTTTAAAATAGGGCCTGCGTGTCCTGCCTTTCTTATTTTCTAATTGTAAATTCTTTTCTCATCTAAATTCCCCCCGAATGTAACTCGGGGTTTCTTCTATACTATTTGTAATGTACAATAGATAGGAATAGATGATAGAAATTTATATTATTTATATAGAAATTGTAACTTTGAAAAGAAGAAAGGAGGCATACTACAACGAAGGGGTTCGTCGCGGTATTAAAGATTTTAGTCTCATGCTAATTTTCCTAATGGCCGGGGAAATTAGTCTAGGAATATCCACAACCATCCACGATTTAAATTCATGTTTATAAGTTTGATATGGTTATATGCATGTTTATTGATGAGACCAAATGAGCAATTTTTCCAAAATTTAATTATAAAATATTTTTGGAAAAAAGGAGACAAATCCCTCAACAATAATATTAAATCAATAAAATGCCTTCCATCATTATAGTCTAAAACTAGAGTAGTTATTAAGTGCTAGTTTGTTGGGATTCACCCAAGGCTGCCTTACTTACTATGTGTTTTTGCTATGCGAAATGTTCTCAAGAATGATGGGTTTGATTTAACTAAAATTATGATTTGTTGGGATTCACTCAAAATCATTAATTTTAGAGGCAAGTGTTGGGTTGATTCATAGAGATTTAAAGTCAAGAGTTGACACCCAACTGATCTAGGAATTACAATAAGTTGTAATTGGTAAAAGTACCTACCTTTCATAATTATTTTCGATTTGTTGGGACACACTCAAGGTCGAAATAAATTAAGATAGGATTCTAGCCACTATGGAATTTTAGAAATTCCCGAATCAATTTTGGAGGGTAATTGATTTGAAAAAAAAAATAGTGGAAATAAAATCATAATTTTGAAGTTTTTATGATTTTATTAAACAAAACATTTTTCTAACAAATTCTATCCTTCATTTTGTTGTAGAATGAGTAACAATTTGAGCCTTCGTACTATTCTTACTGATTGCAAACTCAACGACACAAACTTTCTTGATTGGCATCGTAATGTCCTTATCGTTCTCACTCATGAGAAAATTGAGTATGTACTTGATGGTCCTATGCCTCAAGAGCCTGAACCTACTGCACCTGCTGCTGTTAGAAATGCTTATAAAAAACATAAGGATGACAATAGGGAAGCTTCATGTATCATGATAGCTTCTATGACTCCTCAGCTTCAACAGCAGCACATGAACATGGGGGCGTATGATATTGTACAACACCTGAGAGAGTTGTTTGAACAACAATCGAGGACGGTTAGATATGATACCTCTAAAGAATTGTTCAGGTGCAAGATGACGGTGGGAGCACCTGTTGCTCCGCATGTCTTAAAATTAATTGGGCTAATTGAAAAACTGGCCGAATTAGGTTTTAAGATGGATCAGGAGCTGAATGTTGATTTAGTGCTCCAATCTCTGCCAGATTCTTTCTCACAGTTTGTTATGAACTATCAGATGAATAATCTGCAGCACACTTTGCCTCAATTGTTGAATGTGCTGAAAACTGCTGAGAAAGAAATCAAAAAGGGAAAAGGCTCTACTGGTGTGCTTGTTGTTACTTCCTCTAAGAAGAGGAAGAGGCAAGAAAAGGGATTTAAGAAATCCAAAAACAAGCTCACCCAAAAGCCCAAAAAGGCAAAGGCGGATCAGTCCAAAGCAACCTGCTTCCATTGTAATCAAACTGGACATTGGAAAAGGAACTGCAAGTCATACTTGGAGAGCCTGAAGCAAAAGAAGCTTGCTGAAGCTTCATCATCAGGTACATATATGATTGAGATTAATGTGTCTACTTCCAAATCAGACTCTTGGGTATTGGATACCGGATGTGGTTCTCACATTTGCACATCTATGCAGGGTCTAAGGGACAGTAGAAAGCTGGGAAAAGGAGAAGTCATCCTACGTGTGGGCAATGGAGCAAAAGTTGTTGCTTTAGCTGTAGGGACTTATTATATCACTTTACCCAGTGGATTGATTTTAGAATTATCGAATTGTTATTGTGTTCCAGCACTTACTACAAACATCATTTCTATTTCCTGTTTGGATTTAAATGGGTTTCGGATAACCCAGGAGAATAAATGTTGTTCTTTTTCTAAAAATGGTGTGTTTTATGGTTCTGGAAGTTGGAATAACGGTTTATATATTCTAGATCTTGATCATCAAATTCTCAATGTGAGTGGAAAAAGAATGAAAACAGATAAACTAAATAAAACCTACCTCTGGCACTGTAGGCTTGGTCATGTAAATGAAAAACGCATCTCCAAGTTATACCAACACGGATACTTGGATTCATTTGATTATGAATCATATGATACATGCGAAGCTTGTTTACTTGACAAAATGACCAAAATGCCCTTTACTGGAAAAGGGGAACGAGCCAGTGATTTACTTGGGCTAGTACATACTGATGTATGCGGCCCAATGTCGATCACTGCTAGAGGAGGTTTTTCATACTTCATCACCTTCACAGATGACCATTCGAGATATGGTTACGTGTATTTAATGAAATACAAATCTGAATCCTTTGAAAAGTTTAAGGAATTCAAGAATGAAGTAGAAAAACAAACCAATAAAAGTATTAAGATACTACGATCTGATCGTGGTGGAGAATACTTAAATGACGAGTTAAGAGTTTATTTAAAGGATAATGGAATAGTTCCACAATGGACTCCTCCAGGTACACCACAGTTAAATGGTGTATCTGAAAGGAGAAACCGAACCTTATTGGATATGGTTCGTTCTATAATGAGCCACTCAAGTGCCCCAAAATCGTTTTGGGGATTTGCATTAGATGCAGCCTCTTATACTCTTAATAGAGTACCCACTAAAGTTGTCGACTACACACCATATGAGATATGGAAAGGAAAGAAACCAAATCTGTCTTATATGAAGGTTTGGGGCTGCCCAGCTTATGTGAAGAGGGCAGAGTCAGACAAGCTTGAACCTAGATCTGACAAATGTTTGTTTGTAGGGTATCCAAGAGAGTCTATAGGATACTATTTCTACAATCCAATTGAGCAAAAAGTGTTTGTCTCAAAACATGCTATTTTTCTAGAGAAAGAATACATTCTAGAAAGAAGCAGTGGGAGTAGAATAGATCTTGAAGAAATTCAGGATCATCCAACAAACATTGAACGATCTCATGAAGAACAGCTTCAACCACATAATGATGGGGTAGATACTGAAGCTGTTAATACACAAGGGCTTCGTAGGTCAGTAAGAACACGCTCAACTCCCAAAAGATACCAATTTCTTGTGAGTCATAGCAATGATGTTCTAGTCATTCAAGATGACGAACCTACTACCTACCAAGAGGCAATGAGTAATCCAGACTCCTCTAAATGGTTAGAAGCCATGAATTCCGAAATAAATTCCATGTATGACAATAAGGTGTGGACCTTAGTTGATCCACCTGAAGGGATAAAACCTGTAGGGTGTAAATGGATCTTCAAGAAGAAGACTGACATGGATGGTAATGTGGTTACCTATAAAGCTAGACTGGTAGCCAAAGGCTACAAGCAGAAAGAGGGAATCGATTACGATGAAACTTTCTCACCAGTAGCTATGCTTAAATCCATTCGGATATTGCTTGCCATAGCAGCATATCATGACTATGAGATTTGGCAGATGGATGTAAAGACCGCATTCCTTAACGGGACATTGCATGAGGATGTGTATATGACACAACCTGAAGGCTTTACATCTCCAAATCCTAGTCAAATATGTAAGCTACAAAAGTCTATTTATGGACTTAAGCAAGCATCTAGGAGTTGGAATATCCGATTCGATGAGACGATCAAAGAGTTTGGATTTCTCAAGAATTCGGATGAACCTTGTGTGTATAAGAAAGTTAGTGGGAGTTCAATTGTTTTCCTTATTTTATATGTAGATGACATATTAATAATGGGAAACAATATACCGATGTTACAATCGGTAAAGGGTTGGTTGTCGAAGAACTTTTCCATGAAAGATTTAGGAGAAGCGGCCTATATATTAGGCATTAAGATCTATAGAGATAGATCTAAAAGGCTACTGGGTCTTTCACAATCTACATACATAGAGAAAGTGCTAAAAAGGTTTAGCATGGATCAGTCTAAGAGGGGTAATTTACCTATGACTCATGGTATAAGCCTTTCTAAAAACATGTGTCCAAAGACACAAGTTGAGACTGATAAGATGCACAATGTTCCATATGCTTCAGCAATTGGATCAATTATGTATGCTATGTTATGTACAAGACCTGATGTCTCCTATGCTCTGAGTGTCACAAGCAGATTTCAAGCTAATCCAGGTGAGAGTCATTGGATAGCCGTTAAGAACATTCTTAAGTACTTAAGAAGGACCAAAGAATTGTTCTTAATATATGGAAAAGGTGAGTTAGAGCTCAAAGGCTATACTGATGCGAGTTTTCAATCAGATAAGGATGATTGTAAATCACAGTCAGGCTTCATTTTTACTCTTAATGGAGGTGCTGTCTGTTGGAAGAGTTCCAAACAAGACACCACAGCAGATTCTACAACAGAGGCCGAGTACATTGCGGCCGCGGAAGCAGCTAAGGAAGCAGTTTGGATCAAGAAGTTCGTAACTGAACTTGGTGTGGTTCCAACCATTGTTGATCCGGTCACTTTGTACTGTGATAACAATGGAGCTATAGCTCAAGCCAAGGAACCTAGGTCTCATCAGCGATCCAAACATGTGCTTAGGAGATTTCACTTGATTAGAGAAATTGTTGCTAGGAATGATGTAAAGATAGAGAGAGTTTCCACAGAGGATAACATAGCTGATCCTCTTACTAAAGTTCTTCCTCAAAAGAAGCATGATAGTCATGTATTATCTTATGGGATGAAAAACATGGATAATGTGTTTTAGTGCAAGTGGGAGATTGTTGGAATGTATGCCCTAAAACAATGTATTTGTTTTTATTTTATACATTCCTTATTATATGTTTTGTATTTTAATAACTTCTTATTTATCTGTTAAATATTAGATACAACCGATAAAGTCCTTATAATATTACTAATGTGATGATAGTCACAAGAGTTGGTGACTATGAGATATCAATCACATTTATAGTAATATTATTAAAATTCCCTAGTTTTTGTACTAATGAAATAGGACATTTTTAGTACGGTAAAACTAGTACACAGTTAGCCTCTAATTAATGTAATTAGTGGTTGTTCTCATCAACTATGGTATGAAGATACTTAGGCTAATGTGTAGATGATTTGAAAAGTACAAATGCATTGGAGTGATCCGTTTAGAGATCCCGTTAGGATATCTATCTAGTGCCAATGGTGTATCTCTAGTGAAAAATTGTGTAAGTGATCCTACGACTTGAGATCACCATAGTATCTTGAGTGTGAATCGCTACATTTTGACTCTATATACTTGTTACTCTTCGTGAGTACCTTAAAGTGTAGAAGTTGGATGTAGTGTGAAGCACGTAAAGAAAATGGGTGATCAAGATAGGATTTACCACTCTGATAGAAGGAGTTGATATCCGGATGGCCACTAGTGAGAAATTAACCCTAAAGTCGACTATTAGGTAAATTGAAGAATGTCTTCAATTTAACCTAATTAAGGGTAAATTTCGGGAACTAGAAAATTTAATTAGTCATCAGGGAATTGGCACTTATTCCTTATTCCTGACTAATTGGATATCTTTGGTGAAAGGATAATAATTACACGGTAATTTTTCACGGAAAGGTTAGGTCAAATTCCCTTGACTAATTTCGAATAATTGGGCAATCACGATGTGTTGCTAGACACCGCTCGTGATTTATAATTATGGATTAATTATTTATTATAAGTTATGATAAAATAAAGTCGTTTATTTTATCTAATTATTAAACCATAATTATTACCAATGTATTCGGGACCTATTGGGTCACACGCAATAGAGATTTAATCCTGGATTGAAACTATGTGTATTATAGGGGTTTAATTTTAAAAGAAAATTAATTCCAGACCTTTTTGAGCAGATAAGAGTAAATGGTTATCTCTTATCTATCAGATAATGATAGATAGAGTCTTGTGTGATGAGAAGTCTGATGGTTTTGATTTTGAATCAGACAATAAGACTTATCAATATACATCATCATATATCTCTCTTATGAATGGCTCTCTAGGTTTTTTTGCTATGGGTTTTTGGGGACTGAGATATAGAAACTAAAAACCGAGGCTTTGTGATTGTCACACACACAAAAGAGAGAATTGAAAAGTGTAAAAAGGCTAGCACCTTTTTCTCTTAAGTACATAGTTCGTGAGACGATCCAGGGTTGCTCTAGCGTGGATATCAGTAGAGGCAGGACGACTGGACTGCTCAGGGGCTGACCATCCTCAAACAACGCTGCAGGGAGACGCCGCTTGGATTAAGGTAATCCTAAAACCCTACCTTTAGTACATCATACGTAAAATCTAGGGTGATTCCTGGATGGTTTTAGGGAAATTTTTTTTATTTTTCCGCTGCGTAGTGTCCCTAAAACCCAACATGAGCATCATCACCCAAGGCTGCCTTACTTACTATGTGTTTTTGCTATGCGAAATGTTCTCAAGAATGATGGGTTTGATTTAACTAAAATTATGATTTGTTGGGATTCACTCAAAATCATTAATTTTAGAGGCGAGTGTTGGGTTGATTCATAGAGATTTAAAGTCAAGAGTTGACACCCAACTGATCTAGGAATTACAATAAGTTGTAATTGGTAAAAGTACCTACCTTTCATAATTATTTTCGATTTGTTGGGAAACACTCAAGGTCGAAATAAATTAAGATAGGATTCTAGCCACTATGGAATTTTAGAAATTCCCGAATCAATTTTGGAGGGTAATTGATTTGAAAAAAAAAATAGTGGAAATAAAATCATAATTTTGAAGTTTTTATGATTTTATTAAACAAAACATTTTTCTAACAAATTCTATCCTTCATTTTGTTGTAGAATGAGTAACAATTTGAGCCTTCGTACTATTCTTACTGATTGCAAACTCAACGACACAAACTTTCTTGATTGGCATCGTAATGTCCTTATCGTTCTCACTCATGAGAAAATTGAGTATGTACTTGATGGTCCTATGCCTCAAGAGCCTGAACCTACTGCACCTGCTGCTGTTAGAAATGCTTATAAAAAACATAAGGATGACAATAGGGAAGCTTCATGTATCATGATAGCTTCTATGACTCCTCAGCTTCAACAGCAGCACATGAACATGGGGGCGTATGATATTGTACAACACCTGAGAGAGTTGTTTGAACAACAATCGAGGACGGTTAGATATGATACCTCTAAAGAATTGTTCAGGTGCAAGATGACGGTGGGAGCACCTGTTGCTCCGCATGTCTTAAAATTAATTGGGCTAATTGAAAAACTGGCCGAATTAGGTTTTAAGATGGATCAGGAGCTGAATGTTGATTTAGTGCTCCAATCTCTGCCAGATTCTTTCTCACAGTTTGTTATGAACTATCAGATGAATAATCTGCAGCACACTTTGCCTCAATTGTTGAATGTGCTGAAAACTGCTGAGAAAGAAATCAAAAAGGGAAAAGGCTCTACTGGTGTGCTTGTTGTTACTTCCTCTAAGAAGAGGAAGAGGCAAGAAAAGGGATTTAAGAAATCCAAAAACAAGCTCACCCAAAAGCCCAAAAAGGCAAAGGCGGATCAGTCCAAAGCAACCTGCTTCCATTGTAATCAAACTGGACATTGGAAAAGGAACTGCAAGTCATACTTGGAGAGCCTGAAGCAAAAGAAGCTTGCTGAAGCTTCATCATCAGGTACATATATGATTGAGATTAATGTGTCTACTTCCAAATCAGACTCTTGGGTATTGGATACCGGATGTGGTTCTCACATTTGCACATCTATGCAGGGTCTAAGGGACAGTAGAAAGCTGGGAAAAGGAGAAGTCATCCTACGTGTGGGCAATGGAGCAAAAGTTGTTGCTTTAGCTGTAGGGACTTATTATATCACTTTACCCAGTGGATTGATTTTAGAATTATCGAATTGTTATTGTGTTCCAGCACTTACTACAAACATCATTTCTATTTCCTGTTTGGATTTAAATGGGTTTCGGATAACCCAGGAGAATAAATGTTGTTCTTTTTCTAAAAATGGTGTGTTTTATGGTTCTGGAAGTTGGAATAACGGTTTATATATTCTAGATCTTGATCATCAAATTCTCAATGTGAGTGGAAAAAGAATGAAAACAGATAAACTAAATAAAACCTACCTCTGGCACTGTAGGCTTGGTCATGTAAATGAAAAACGCATCTCCAAGTTATACCAACACGGATACTTGGATTCATTTGATTATGAATCATATGATACATGCGAAGCTTGTTTACTTGGCAAAATGACCAAAATGCCCTTTACTGGAAAAGGGGAACGAGCCAGTGATTTACTTGGGCTAGTACATACTGATGTATGCGGCCCAATGTCGATCACTGCTAGAGGAGGTTTTTCATACTTCATCACCTTCACAGATGACCATTCGAGATATGGTTACGTGTATTTAATGAAATACAAATCTGAATCCTTTGAAAAGTTTAAGGAATTCAAGAATGAAGTAGAAAAACAAACCAATAAAAGTATTAAGATACTACGATCTGATCGTGGTGGAGAATACTTAAATGACGAGTTAAGAGTTTATTTAAAGGATAATGGAATAGTTCCACAATGGACTCCTCCAGGTACACCACAGTTAAATGGTGTATCTGAAAGGAGAAACCGAACCTTATTGGATATGGTTCGTTCTATAATGAGCCACTCAAGTGCCCCAAAATCGTTTTGGGGATTTGCATTAGATGCAGCCTCTTATACTCTTAATAGAGTACCCACTAAAGTTGTCGACTACACACCATATGAGATATGGAAAGGAAAGAAACCAAATCTGTCTTATATGAAGGTTTGGGGCTGCCCAGCTTATGTGAAGAGGGCAGAGTCAGACAAGCTTGAACCTAGATCTGACAAATGTTTGTTTGTAGGGTATCCAAGAGAGTCTATAGGATACTATTTCTACAATCCAATTGAGCAAAAAGTGTTTGTCTCAAAACATGCTATTTTTCTAGAGAAAGAATACATTCTAGAAAGAAGCAGTGGGAGTAGAATAGATCTTGAAGAAATTCAGGATCATCCAACAAACATTGAACGATCTCATGAAGAACAGCTTCAACCACATAATGATGGGGTAGATACTGAAGCTGTTAATACACAAGGGCTTCGTAGGTCAGTAAGAACACGCTCAACTCCCAAAAGATACCAATTTCTTGTGAGTCATAGCAATGATGTTCTAGTCATTCAAGATGACGAACCTACTACCTACCAAGAGGCAATGAGTAATCCAGACTCCTCTAAATGGTTAGAAGCCATGAATTCCGAAATAAATTCCATGTATGACAATAAGGTGTGGACCTTAGTTGATCCACCTGAAGGGATAAAACCTGTAGGGTGTAAATGGATCTTCAAGAAGAAGACTGACATGGATGGTAATGTGGTTACCTATAAAGCTAGACTGGTAGCCAAAGGCTACAAGCAGAAAGAGGGAATCGATTACGATGAAACTTTCTCACCAGTAGCTATGCTTAAATCCATTCGGATATTGCTTGCCATAGCAGCATATCATGACTATGAGATTTGGCAGATGGATGTAAAGACCGCATTCCTTAACGGGACATTGCATGAGGATGTGTATATGACACAACCTGAAGGCTTTACATCTCCAAATCCTAGTCAAATATGTAAGCTACAAAAGTCTATTTATGGACTTAAGCAAGCATCTAGGAGTTGGAATATCCGATTCGATGAGACGATCAAAGAGTTTGGATTTCTCAAGAATTCGGATGAACCTTGTGTGTATAAGAAAGTTAGTGGGAGTTCAATTGTTTTCCTTATTTTATATGTAGATGACATATTAATAATGGGAAACAATATACCGATGTTACAATCGGTAAAGGGTTGGTTGTCGAAGAACTTTTCCATGAAAGATTTAGGAGAAGCGGCCTATATATTAGGCATTAAGATCTATAGGGATAGATCTAAAAGGCTACTGGGTCTTTCACAATCTACATACATAGAGAAAGTGCTAAAAAGGTTTAGCATGGATCAGTCTAAGAGGGGTAATTTACCTATGACTCATGGTATAAGCCTTTCTAAAAACATGTGTCCAAAGACACAAGTTGAGACTGATAAGATGCACAATGTTCCATATGCTTCAGCAATTGGATCAATTATGTATGCTATGTTATGTACAAGACCTGATGTCTCCTATGCTCTGAGTGTCACAAGCAGATTTCAAGCTAATCCAGGTGAGAGTCATTGGATAGCCGTTAAGAACATTCTTAAGTACTTAAGAAGGACCAAAGAATTGTTCTTAATATATGGAAAAGGTGAGTTAGAGCTCAAAGGCTATACTGATGCGAGTTTTCAATCAGATAAGGATGATTGTAAATCACAGTCAGGCTTCATTTTTACTCTTAATGGAGGTGCTGTCTGTTGGAAGAGTTCCAAACAAGACACCACAGCAGATTCTACAACAGAGGCCGAGTACATTGCGGCCGCGGAAGCAGCTAAGGAAGCAGTTTGGATCAAGAAGTTCGTAACTGAACTTGGTGTGGTTCCAACCATTGTTGATCCGGTCACTTTGTACTGTGATAACAATGGAGCTATAGCTCAAGCCAAGGAACCTAGGTTTCATCAGCGATCCAAACATGTGCTTAGGAGATTTCACTTGATTAGAGAAATTGTTGCTAGGAATGATGTAAAGATAGAGAGAGTTTCCACAGAGGATAACATAGCTGATCCTCTTACTAAAGTTCTTCCTCAAAAGAAGCATGATAGTCATGTATTATCTTATGGGATGAAAAACATGGATAATGTGTTTTAGTGCAAGTGGGAGATTGTTGGAATGTATGCCCTAAAACAATGTATTTGTTTTTATTTTATACATTCCTTATTATATGTTTTGTATTTTAATAACTTCTTATTTATCTGTTAAATATTAGATACAACCGATAAAGTCCTTATAATATTACTAATGTGATGATAGTCACAAGAGTTGGTGACTATGAGATATCAATCACATTTATAGTAATATTATTAAAATTCCCTAGTTTTTGTACTAATGAAATAGGACATTTTTAGTACGGTAAAACTAGTACACAGTTAGCCTCTAATTAATGTAATTAATGGTTGTTCTCATCAACTATGGTATGAAGATACTTAGGCTAATGTGTAGATGATTTGAAAAGTACAAATGCATTGGAGTGATCCGTTTAGAGATCCCGTTAGGATATCTATCTAGTGCCAATGGTGTATCTCTAGTGAAAAATTGTGTAAGTGATCCTACGACTTGAGATCACCATAGTATCTTGAGTGTGAATCGCTACATTTTGACTCTATATACTTGTTACTCTTCGTGAGTACCTTAAAGTGTAGAAGTTGGATGTAGTGTGAAGCACGTAAAGAAAATGGGTGATCAAGATAGGATTTACCACTCTGATAGAAGGAGTTGATATCCGGATGGCCACTAGTGAGAAATTAACCCTAAAGTCGACTATTAGGTAAATTGAAGAATGTCTTCAATTTAACCTAATTAAGGGTAAATTTCGGGAACTAGAAAATTTAATTAGTCATCAGGGAATTGGCACTTATTCCTTATTCCTGACTAATTGGATATCTTTGGTGAAAGGATAATAATTACACGGTAATTTTTCACGGAAAGGTTAGGTCAAATTCCCTTGACTAATTCCGAATAATTGGGCAATCACGATGTGTTGCTAGACACCGCTCGTGATTTATAATTATGGATTAATTATTTATTATAAGTTATGATAAAATAAAGTCGTTTATTTTATCTAATTATTAAACCATAATTATTACCAATGTATTCGGGACCTATTGGGTCACACGCAATAGAGATTTAATCCTGGATTGAAACTATGTGTATTATAGGGGTTTAATTTTAAAAGAAAATTAATTCCAGACCTTTTTGAGCAGATAAGAGTAAATGGTTATCTCTTATCTATCAGATAATGATAGATAGAGTCTTGTGTGATGAGAAGTCTGATGGTTTTGATTTTGAATCAGACAATAAGACTTATCAATATACATCATCATATATCTCTCTTATGAATGGCTCTCTAGGTTTTTTTGCTATGGGTTTTTGGGGACTGAGATATAGAAACTAAAAACCGAGGCTTTGTGATTGTCACACACACAAAAGAGAGAATTGAAAAGTGTAAAAAGGCTAGCACCTTTTTCTCTTAAGTACATAGTTCGTGAGACGATCCAGGGTTGCTCTAGCGTGGATATCAGTAGAGGCAGGACGACTGGACTGCTCAGGGGCTGACCATCCTCAAACAACGCTGCAGGGAGACGCCGCTTGGATTAAGGTAATCCTAAAACCCTACCTTTAGTACATCATACGTAAAATCTATGGTGATTCCTGGATGGTTTTAGGGAAATTTTTTTTATTTTTCCGCTGCGTAGTGTCCCTAAAACCCAACATGAGCATCATAAATATAATCTATTATGGATGTAATGGCTATAACCTTTGACATAATCTTTCTGGCGAGTGCATATTGAGGCTCAAAATATACTCCCACGATCCAGAAATAGCCCTCAACCATTCGATCCAGAAATATCTTTCTGCCACATCCCTATTTTCTGGATTTTATTACTTTACATTCATTTGAATACTGCATGTAGAATATTTGGCCCAACAAATTGATATCACAAGTTCATTTTGCACACATAATTTGTGTATGTATATCTAGTTGCCTGTAAAGTGTGGGATTTTGATTTTTATGGAGAATTAAGTCAACGCACTGTACGGGGAGAGTAAATATGGGAACGACTGCGATGCATGCAGAGTTGGAGGTTGTTTTGGTAGGAGAGAAAAGAAGTGGCCAAACCTACGTTTAAGAGGGAAACAGCCGGTGCGAAACCGGCAGCTGATGATCACATTACAGATAGGGCAAATTCAAATGTCTTCATCAAATATATTAAAATAATAAGAAAACAATTTATGAAAGTGAAAATACTCACAAGAAATTAAGAATGAAGAAAAAAAAATTCCGGTTCCTTGAAAGTGCCTAAAATAAAATTTTAAACACAAACTCAAGTAATTTTGCCTTGTTGTGGTTGAAGTGTTAGAAATACCCAGCAAACTTGAAAGTTCTAATCTTTGCACCATTGTCATGAAACTCATATCCTGAATAAGGCATCTCACTAAATATACTTTGAGGCTTTTTAGATTTTAATGATATTTTAACTAGTAAAATGCAAAATGTTGAAGTATTAGAGTACAAAAAAAATTATTTTTGAAAATTTGGAAAATACAAAACAATGTATAAAACTCTTAAGATTAACCATAAACTTTTGAAAAAAAATATTTTTTTTTTCTTTTGATACCTTAAGAAACATATCAAATTTATATTGAAATGTAAGAGTCAAGGATTTTGCCTTTTACTAGTTAAAACATAATAAAAAAGTTAAGCCATTCTTCGTGCCAGTTTGGTATCATTATATTTTGACAAGAAAAAGGAAAATTACTTAAATTTGTGTTCAAAATTATATTTGAGATGTTATTAGAAATGCAAAAAAATTTTCCATCCATAGTAAACTATATATTGAGTAAATTTTAGGTGATTTATAAGATAGTTTTTTTTAATCCAGACTAATGGAATGAACACCATTACGGGCCTCTCATTTCTATCGGTATATCTAAATTTTCCATTAACGATTTACGACATTACATTAGCCAACTTTATTAACAGACTAAATTGGTTTGTCATGATAACTAAGCGTCATATTAGATAAAACTATAAAGATAAAAGATTAAAATTTTGTATTCAATCTTTGCGAATCAATTTTTGTTATAGTTTATCTCTCTTCTAAACAATTTTTATCTTTCTTAACAAATTTGCATTATTTTTTAATCCATATGGAGTATATGAATTATTCTTTTTTATCTATATAAAGTAACTTAACTTAGTGTGATTTTGATTGTAACATTGCTAAATTTATTTACATTGATAGAAATTGAATATTTGTTAACAAGAAAATTGATTATTGTATTTTTTGTATTTAATTGAAATCAAATATGCATTTTGAGGTTTATAATCATTGTAAAATTTTAAAAATCGCCTCAGAGAATATCTATCTATTTTGTTGGATATGCTTTCGAAAATTTTTCATAGATGTTCGTACGTTGTAATGAATATACTTATATTATGTTTTTTTAAATTTGTATGGTTGTTGAAGACTTAGAATGCATTAATATTTTAGGTATTAGCGACTTTTTTGTAGTTGTTTAGCAAAGTTTGAGCTTTCCTTTATCTTGTTTCGACCCATTTCCACCTTTTCAATTCCACTATTTCCAATAAGCATTTCATTTTTTAAATAAAAATTTATTTTTCTTGACTCAACCTATTCACTTATTAGTTGTGCTAATACAGTCAATATAAATTGGTTCAATTAGTAAGAATGAACTATTTTCTAACAAAAGATAGCGTGCTCAATTCTAAGTATCGTTGTAAGAATTGTGTTAGTGGATAATTTATAAATACTATATAAACTACCAATAATCACTGGTGGAGGTACATATTGGCCAAAAAATATTGCACTTTTAGGTATAGTTTTTTTTTTGAAATTTTTTATTTATTGAATTAATTTGAGATTGTACTTCCACTAGTTAAATGAAAATTTTTTTACCTTAAGTATTGGAATTTAGAAAATTTTTGTTTTTACCCTTAATAATTTGTAAAAAAACTACTTTACATATGTTCTTATAACTATTTTTTTTTTAATCATTGTGCTTAAGTGAACAAAAATTGTGACTTAATGCATTACTTTAATGATAACTACAAGTCCAATATTTTAAGAAACTTAAGGCTCGTCTGTAATTGTAGTGAGCTGGTGAGCTGGTGGCTTATCAAAAAAACACCTCAATTAGAATCCATTTGGAGTTGTGGTAACTTATTAAAAAGTACTTTACCTAATAGAGCTTTTAATAAAAGTGCTTATTATGTGCTTAAGTGTTTTTAAGTATATTGGATACATAATTCAACAAGTACTTATTATATTGGATAATGTGTAATTTGAAAACTTTTAAATGTATTTATTTCTTTTTAGTTTATAATATAGGATAAAATAATTAAATCTAATATTTTAATTTTTAAAATACAAAAGCTATCCTAAAAGCACCAAATTTGAACTTTTGCTAAAAGTGCTTTTAACACCAAAAACTCCACTCCTAATTTTATGGAATGATGTTAATTAAATTCCTCAAAAGTACTTTTAATACGCAAAAGTTCTTTTTAACTAAAAATACCGTAACCCTAAACGGGTCCTTAGTAGAATTTTTAGTCAAAATACTTATTAAATGCATAATCATATTGTCTGTGTCCAAACTTGCATAAGAACTTTTTTTAAATAATAAAATTATTCTAAAATCACCAATTCTGACCTTTATTTCTAAAAGTGCTAATGGTCAAAAGTTCTACTTGTAAATACTCACTAAACACATTAAAAATGCTTTTTATCTTCTAAACGCACTTTTTTAATAAAAGCAACGTAACCCCAAATGGACCCTTAGTCCGCTAGAGAATTATTTTATACACAAAATTTCATATTTTAACAAATTGTAGATATTAATGGATTATTTAAAGGATTAACCTTTCTGACAATGTATATGCTATTAACGTTGAATAAATAACAACTATACAAAAATTGAATTTAAAATTTAATTTTTGTATATATGTTATAAATTCAACAGTGTTAATATATATATGATCACTATGTATAAGATTAATTCTTACTTAAATCCTATTGTATCATTTGTTAAATACACATCAGAGTTAGATCAAATGTAATTTGTCGCAATAAATTTAATAAATTTGGGTCGAGGTATGCAAATACCGAGACAACGCTCTCCTGAATAGGGCTGCAAACGAGCCGAGCCGAGTCGAGTTTTGAGCTAATCGAGCCGAGCCTCGACTAAATTTTACCAAGCTCGAGCTCGAGCTCGACGAGCCGGCAAATTTCGAGCTCGAGCTCGACTCGAATCAAGTCGAGCCGAGCTCGAGCTCGAAAAAAAATAAAAAATAATTATTTTATTTTTAAAAAAATAAATAAAATAATATTTTTTTCTTAATAAATAATAAAATATTAAGGATATATACGTAATTTTACTATAAAATAAAAAATAAAAAAAATATATATATAATATACGTAATTTTATTATTAAATAAAAATAAAAATAAAAAATATATATATATACCCAAGCTCGCGAGCCGGCTCGCGAGCTAACGAGCTTAATATTCTGAGCTCGAGCTCGAGCTCGAGTTTGACTCGAGCCGGCTCGAGCTCGACTCGAGCTCGATTAATAACGAGCTCGACTCGAGCTTGACTCGAGCCGCTCGCGAGCGGCTCGCGATCGATTCGTTTGCAGCCCTACTCCTGAACTAATAATTGCCCCAGTCCAACATCCCGTCTTCGTCGTTCCTAAGCTGAGGAGCTGTCATGTCCCTGTCGCTTCTGCCCTTATCAAACCGATGCATTCGTTTGTAGTTTCCAACGCAACCATCCCGGGTCAACGGCCAAACCGCCTCAGCTTCCGTGATTAGCTTCCTGTCCCCTTCCCGTTTTTGCCGCCCCATATGGGTCGTTGAGGATCTTTCTTGTTTTTTTTTTTTCATCACAGTGGGTATCTGGGGCCGAGGACTGGTTACCGTACGCCCCAACTAATCCCACTGCGTGACCGCGAGAGGCTGCCCAACATCATCGGTCAATGTTAACGACTGGGATTCGATCCTTGGTTGGTGGCTCTCACCCAACTGAGCTACAACCACCGGACCGAACCCAGACTGGGCAAACGTTGAGGATCTCAGTTGTGTGATATTGAGGTCCCAACTGTGTGACATTGAGGTTTAGTTGGATCACAGTTGTTGGGGCTGTGTTTTCAAGTATGGAGTTATTTGGGGATTAGGGTAAAAAACGTGGGGAGTTTCTAAACAATTATCATTGTTCACTTGACCTCTCATTTACATTTTATTTTCGAATTGCTCTTGAGTAATTAAAATTGTATATTTTAAGGACTTTCAGTGACTTTAGACTTAAATTTGATCGGAGTTAAATGATATTTTTTTCCATTCATAATTGAAACATCGAGACCAATATTAGAAATTCTAAAAAGAGGTAATCCTTCAATTTTTTAAGCACACCATTAGATCTTTTTTCACAAATCCTTTGAAAACTGAGTTTTACCCAAAAGATTTGATAGTGAAGATTTTAAATGGTCGGAAAAAAAAACACATGCTAGGCATGGTGCAAGGCTTTTTCCTTATGGTTAAAACTCTATTTTTCAGAGGATCTGTGAAAAAAAATCTAATGGAGTGTTTAAGAAATTGAAAAGTTACCTATATTTTAGGATTTCTGATGTTGGTCCTGAAGCTTCAATTTCTGATGACTAAAGTCACTGAAAGTCCTTAAAGTGTGAAGTTTTAATTGTTCAAAGGCAAATCAGAAACAAAATTTAGATGAGGTGTCAAAAGTAAATAGCGGCAATAGTTTAGAGACTCTATAGATTTTTTACTCTTTACGGTTATAAGAAGCTTTTAATCTATGTTTTGAAACTCGGACCGGACAACAACTCGATGGAGATTAGTTTAAGAACTAGATGACATCATCATGATGTCATAAATATATTTAATTTTAAAAATTAATATACAATGTAAAATTTCTAAAAACATTAATAATTTCAAGGTATGTTCTTACACGTTTGATGTTTCTAAAATATTTTACAAGGAAATATAAATAAAGTAATATAATCAAGTAGCAATCTGTACAATTTAATACATATTCAACAAGTTTGAAATTAATTGGAGGGTTTATTTGAAAAATATTAATAGAATTTAGGATAAAAGTTATAAATTATAAAATGCTATTGCAGTGCATTAATAGTTTTCTAACACTGGAGTAAAATCATAAAATCAATAAAACTTTGGGCAAAATCTTGCGTAAACCGAGTGGTGCAAGTTATGCCACGCCACTACGTGCCAAGCTCCCCCTCATGTCACTGTACTCCCTTCCGACTTTCGGCTCCTACCCTTAGCATCATCACCGCATCCCTTCATTACTTCCTCTCTCTTTCCTCCCCAAAAGTTGTTGCCAGTTTATTCCTTCTTTTTGCCTTCACCGGTACCTACTCCCCCTGAGATCCTTCTCCACCGAAACCATCACCCGTCTCCTTCTTTGCGATTTCTTTCCCTCTTTCTTTTCCTGAGATGCTTCAGGGTTTTTTTTTTTTTTTTGGGATGAAGCTCATAATTACTTAAGGAAAACCAAAATAACAAACCAAATCCAATCAGAAATTACCGAAAAAGAAAACTGAAGACATGGGGCGGGGGTTTTTTTTGGAAATTACACAAGGCTGAGATGGAGTTTGGCAAGAAAGCAAAAAAAAAAAACCTGTCTTGAAAAATTGTTGCTATTAGATTTTGAAGCAACTTGAAGCTAAAATGGCCAACAAAGTTTTTCCCACAGTTGATCTCTCCCCTTTCTTCAATGGAGAAAATGATGAGAATGGCAAAAAGAAAGCCAAAGAAACAATTAGCAAGGCCTGCTCTGAATATGGTTTTTTCCTCATCGTCAACCATGGGGTACCCCAAGAATTTGTAAGCAAAGCCATGCAACTCTCAAAAACATACTTCAAGTATCCAGATGAGGAGAAGCTCAAGTGTAGTCCTAAATCTGGAGTGCCTCTTCCTGCTGGTCACAACAAGCAGCCTCATAACGTACCTGATAAGAATGAATTCATTCTCATGTTTCCACCGGACTCCAGCTTCAATGTGCTACCTAGCAATCCACCGGAATTCAAGTAAGTTTTGTTTCCATTCCTCCACATATTTTTCAAATTTTTTGATAGAATAAATTATTATTATTATTATTATTATGATGATGATGATGATGATGAATGAGATTGCTTAAAATTGTCTAGTACGATTTGCTTGATAAAAAATGGGATTGCTTAAAATTATCTAATGGGAATTTTAATTCTGAATGTGTTTTAAATTTGTCTAGTACAATTTGCTTGATAAAAAAATGGGACTGCTTAAATTATTATTACGAATGAGATTGCTTAAAATTTTCTAGTACTATTTACTTGACAAAAATGGGATTGCTTCAAATTATCTAATGGGATTGCTTGTCAAAATTGCTCCGGCTTCAATGTGCTACCTAGTAATCCAGCAGAGACCAAGTAATTTCTGTTTCCATTCCTCCAAATATACATATATTTTTCAATCTTGAATTTTTTTTGATGGAATAAATTATTATTATGAATGAGATTGCTTAAAATTATCTAATGGGAAATTTCAGAGACTCAAAAAATATGAACATTAACATTTCAAGATTTGTTTTATGCCAAAAAGTCTTGAAAGGCAAATTTCACGCTGTTAATAAATACATCAGTTATTAATATCCTAAATATTGACTTAATGTAATAGATTTCATTATCGTAGTTATATTATCTTACGTGTTTCCAAAGTATTATTTTCTTGCTTTTTAACCCATTATATGCTAGATATACCTTGGTCGTGCATTGTAATTGGACACTATTTTATCAATACATGACGTTACTTTCCAGTTCTGATTACTTCTTTCGTCCCAAAATTTTGATCATTTTTCAGAATTCAGCCTTTTAAAGATCATGTCGATAGGGATGGTTGTTAATGTCTTTCCAACATTAAGCTCTCAATGAAAATTTTTAATATCAACATATCATCCATAAGAAAACCTTAAAATTTGTGCTTTGACAGTTTAAAAATTACATATATTTTGGGACATACAAAAATGAGAAAACAAGGGTCACTCTAACACCCTAACTAGTCCAACAAGATGCTAATACGTTGTTTTTTTTTTTTTTGGACATCAATTCAATGGTAGGGAAACATTGGAAAAGATGTTCATCTGCTTTTCCAAGCTTGGTGAACTAATGGAAAGCATCATAAATGAGTGTCTTGGACTCCCAACAAACTTCCTCAAAGAGTACAATCATGATAGGAGCTGGGATTTAATGGTGGCTATGCATTACTTTGTAGCTGTTGGAGCTGAGGATATAGGACAATCAGAGCATGAGGATGGAAACTGCATATCCTTTGTTGTACAAGATGATGTTAGCGGCCTGGAAGTCCAATATAATGCAGAATGGATTCCGGTTATCCCTGAAGAAGGGAAAATAGTGGTCAATGTGGGGGACGTGATTCAGGTAATTAAGGCTTCGATATTGGGTTAGCCTTTAGAGTAAATCTTATATATACTGATAGTGTATACACGATCATCGTTGGATTCATGATATATGTATAAAAATTGAATTTCAAATTCAAATTTTATATTGTTCTCATTCATCCGACGCTAACAAATTCAACTTTTGTACATATATCATGGATCCAACAATGACGGTGTATACACTATCAGTATAGGAATAATTTCAACCTAACATGTTTTTTACTTAGCTGGTAGGGATATCAAGCCAATAATAACAAGATCCTTTATCTGATCGACTCTTAACCCTTCACCTTTATTAGACTTATTCCTTAAATCAGAAAAAAATTATAATCTAGCCTTTTTCAATACTAATCTTGAACCATGATTCCTTCTCTTTTTTTTTTTTTTTTTTGGGTTTGAGGAAAAGTAATTTTTCTTATTTCTTATTTTTGTAGGTGTTGACGAATAACAAGTTCAAAAGTGGAATGCATAGAGTTGCAAGTCCCAAAGGAAGAAGCCGAAATTCCTTTGCATTTTTCTATAATTTACCTGGAGAAAAGTGGGTAGAACCATTGCCACAGTTTACTAAAGAGATTGGAGAGGAACCGAAGTATAGACGGTTCAAAAACCAGGATTACCAAGCCTTGAGAATGCGAAACAAGACTCATCCACCAGCTAGACCAGAAGATGTTATTCGCATCACTCATTATGCAATTTCTACCTCAGGAAACAAAAAATTTGCATAACAGATTGCGTTTGTCTAGGAACACAAGAACTTCCTTATTTTTAGGTAATGAAGTGTGTCTAAATAATTGCTTTCTTTCTTTTTTATGTTTTTTTTTTTTGGGATGTCTTGAAGGTGATGGGGAAATTGATCATTATGATGTAAAAGTTATAATGCCGTTATTAATGTAAAATAAGCCCAAAAATAAATATGGTTGTGTTTGGGCATAAACCCATAATTTGATTTTTCCTATATTTCATTGTATTATTCTCTTACATTGATTTTATGAGTATTTTGTACATGAAATAATTTTATTTATATTTTACAATAAGACTTCAAAAGCCTATAGTTTTCAAGTGGTTGAATTTCATTTTTAAGGAGATTTTTCCAAAATAAAAAAAATTAAATCTCCTAATGAGTATAATTTCTACTTGTTGCTATTTTGAGCTCATTAATGTCTTTTTACTAAATCATTATTATTAACCCTTAGTCAAGAGGAAAAAAGTGCAATGGAAATGATATTTGGAGGAAAAGTGCAAATAGACCAAACTTAAGGGGGGCTAGCTTAATGCATTTAACCCTGAAACTATTTGCGTACACCATATTTAAGGGACAATATCAATTACCTCCCATGAGGTTTTACTAATTGCAGAAACCTCCCCTCTAGTTTGAAAAATAACATCAACCTCCCTAACTGAATTTGTAGCAGTATGAAGGAGCTAGTACAGCTGATTCATATTTCGTCAGATTAAGCATGCGAACTTTGTCGTGAAGAGAAAAAAAAAAAAAAAAAAAAAAACCTTGCCATTAACATGTCTTGCAAGTTTATTTCAAAAAGAAAAAGAAACATTTTTTTTTTCAAAAGAATGTAGTCGACCAAGATAATACGTGATGTGATTTTAGGTATCAATACGATGCAGATTTGAACGCTACAAGAAGTTCGTAGTAGCAAAGTGCATTGTCAAAATTCTACTATAAAAAATTTGAATGTGATGAACAAATTTAATAGAATCCAAGTCAATTTGTAGTTAGCCTATAGAATTTATAGAATTTTCATTTTTGTTTTGCAGGCTTCGACTTTGTTTTTCTTCCTTTTTCATCAATGAGCATAACTGACAAATTGGAGTCTTCCACATATATTTCTATCCATTTTTTAGATGATCACCACTAAAGAAGGCACTTGGATTGGATAACTAAATCTTTGAAATAAAAAAAATTATTACATCATAAACAAGTTTTTTCATTCACTTTTACCTTTTTTTCACATCACCAAAAATACTACAGTATTATCCTAATCAATTAATCTTTTATTCAAACCACTATGATGAATACTATAGACATGATGCATCTAATTCTAATTGAAAGTACGTACATATGCCTAGAAACAAACTCAAGTCTAAACCTTATGACAAACCTCCCTAAGTTTGTTGGGGGTAAATTTGGGAAGTCGAAAATGTGAAAAAAACAAACAAAGAAATGGTCTAGACCATAGTTATTAAACTCAGCCCGGTCAGGTAGTCGAATCGGTCAAACCGGTGAACCGATCATTGGGGTGGACTGGGTTTTAAATCAAATCGTTTGAGCAAGCAAACCGTTGACTAGTCAACGACCCAGCGATTCGACCAAATTAAATCGAAAACTCGGCCGGTTTTGTCCATGAACCAGGTTTTGAGGAAAAAATTTGTTATCTTTGCTAGAATTCGAACCTTGAACCTCTGGCCAATGCTATAACATGCTTACCTCCAGGCTACTTTTTTTTCTATCTTTAATAAAGTAGCTTTCTTATAATATATAAATATTTTGTCAATTCTATCTTTTTTTTTTATTTCTCTAGAACAAATTTATTTGGAATCTTTTAATAAAAATTTATGACCCTCCAAACTCTATAAGTTATAAAATGGATTTCAAAAATAACATATTACATAATTTATTTTAAAGACAAACATTATTTTTTAATAATTTTTTGCACTTAAAATTCATAAATAAGCTAAATAATTACAGTAAATATAGATAAAATTTTACACTTGAAGTTTGGTGTATTAATAAATAACTTTTTATTTGATTGATTCTTATATGAATTAATTATTTATAACAAATTAAATTAAATGAGCATTTGCTATGACATTATTTATTACAATTTATATCATATATCTTATATCAAAAATTATGAAATATAATATTTAAATATATTTAGTGACCTAGCAGTTCAACCACTCACCCACTGGTTGAACCAGTAATCCGTTGACCTATTTCTTTCGCCGTGTTCCTTTCCGGGTTGGCTTTAATAACTATGATCTAGACTAGGGGTGGCAATTTCTGACACGACCCGAAAATACGACACGAACCTAACACGAAATTAATGAGTT